>NC_057809.1:498938093-499061730 GCF_018294505.1 Triticum aestivum | reverse complement strand
ACCGCCCGCCGCGGACTCCGCCACGGACCCCGCGCCGCCCGACGCCCTCGACCAGCGCCCGCAGCTTAGGCGAGCCCTAGCGCCGGATCCACGTCCACCTTCTCCGGCCACCGCAACTCTGGCGAGATCCGCCGCCGCCTCGACATCCGTGCAAAGTCAACCCTAGATCTGTTTTCGGAGGGGTATATTTTTCCTAAGTTTTTTCCGTGCAACATTTTCAGGCCCTGTTCATTGCATCATAACTCCATGACCGTAGCTCTGTTTCATGCGCATGATATATCAAAATGTTCATTGGGAGATGCTCTTCATTTCATTACATTGTGCCATGCTTGTTTGAGTCCATATTGATGCTCAGATCACTGATGCAAGAGTGCTATAAAATGTTTGCTCCTGTAACTTTGCAGATTATGTTGATTTGTCATTTTTGTCACATTTGTTGTGTGCATCATATGGGCATGAGCTCTACATGTGTTTTGATCTATGCCATGCTATCTTTACAGGGGTGCTTGCCATGTATTTTTCTGATCTTTTTTGTGACTAACACAAGCATGCAAAGTAGCCTTCGTGATATTGCTCATTTCAGGGACTTAGGATTTTGCTAAGTCCTTGTTCTGTTGTTATTTTTATGCCATGTAACCATGTTGCTACAGTGAGATACATGCTTTATTTGAGTTGCTTCAGTAAGGATGTTTTGGACATATGATTATGCTCTATCCATCCATGCCCCTGTTTGCAATTATGGAGTGACCTAGAATGTCTTAATCTTGCTCTACTTTTGCTATAAAATGTTCCTACCAGATTGTTTACATGTTAATCAATTTTGTCATGGTTGTTGTAGTTGATCCATGCATGCTATTCTCTCTCTCTCTTGCCATGGTTAGCTTCATGAACATGTCTTCTTGCTGATGCTATGCTTATCTTGTCATGCAATTCCTTGTGGTGAGTGAATCGAGCTTGCAAATATGCCTTCATAATTCTGTTTATGTCATGCTCAGTTTTCTGGTAAGTCTGAATCTGTTAACGAAACTTGCTATGTTTACATGGGTGCCATCATATCTGTTGTGCCTTTTTGGCTCATGATCAGTAAGGGACTTTTGTTCTATGCTTTTAGTAGATTCATGCCATTGCTTTGTTTGCTATGATATGTTCCTGTAGCATGTTGTTTGCTTGCTCTAAACATTGCTTCCTGATGTTATTCCTGGCATGTTAGTATTTTCACTAAGTCTGTGAAGCTGATATCTTTTGCACTTTTGCCATGCTTGTTTGAACCTACTCTTGTGTGATTTAGCCGTAGCTCAGTGTTCATCTTTTGTCAATAATCTTGAGTAGATCACTGCCATGTTCTTTGTTGCTATGTTGGAGTGCAGTAGCTTAGTTTCATGTTGCATTCTAGATGGCATCGTGATGTTAATCGCAGAATTGTGCCATTCTTGTTTTGATTGCCATTTGCAAACCGTGCATCCGATTCCGGCGATCTTTATATCAATTTTGACCGAAATCATATCATCTTTCCAGCGGCACACTTGGTTTGCCAAGTTTATTCCTGGTTCAATCTTTCCCTTCCGAAGCACGCATATGCATTGCATATCACATCTCGCATATCATGCCATGTTTTGCATCATGTTGCTTGTGCATTGCATCGTGATTGATTGTTGGTCTTTTGCTTGTGTTCTTGCTCTGGGTAGAGCCGGGAGACGAGTACGTGATCGAGGAACCTGTTGAGTACGCTAACAAGGATCAAGCTTTCGTCAACTCTGAGAACATTGCAGGCAAGATGACCATACCCCCGAAATCACTTATATCTTTGCTTGCTAGTTGTTCGCTCTATGGCTATGCCGCGATACCTACCAGTTGCTATATCATGCCTCCCATATTGCCATGTCAAGCCTCTAACCCACCGTTCCTAGCAAATCGTTGTTTGGCTATGTTACCGCTTTTGCTCATCCCCTCTTATAGCGTTGCTAGTTGCAGGTGAAGATGGAGTTTGTTCCATGTTGGAACATGGATATTGTTGGGATATCATTATTATATCTTGTTTACTTTAATGCATCTATATACTTGGTAAAGGGTGGAAGGCTCGGCCTTATGACTGGTGTTTTGTTCCACTCTTGCCGCCCTAGTTTCCGTAATACCGGTGGTTTGTTCCTTGATTTTGCGTTCCTTACGCAGTTGGGTGTTATGGGAACCCCTTGACAGTTCGCCTTGAATAAAACTCCTCAAGCAAGGCCCAACCTTGGTTTTACCATTTGCCTACCTACCACCATATACCTCTCCCTTGGGTTCTGTAGACTCAAGGGTAATCTTTATTTTAACCCCCCCCCGGGGGGGGCAGTGCTCCTCTGAGTGTTGGTCTGAAACGGGCAACCTACGGGGCCACCTCGGGGCAACTTGAGGGTTGGTTTTACTCGTAGCTTGACCTATCCAGTGTGCCCTGAGAATGAGATACATGTGACTCCTATCGGGATTTGTCGGCACATCAGGCGGCTTTGCTGGTCTTGTTTTACCATTGTCGAAATGTCTTGTAACCGGGATTCCGAGACTGATCGGGTCTTCCCGCTAGAAGGAGTATCCTTCGTTGACCGTGAGAGCTTGTGATGGGCTAAGTTGGGACACCCCTGCAGGGTTTTGAACTTTTGAAAGTCATGCCCGCGGTTATGGGTAGATGGGAATTTGTTAATGCCCGGTTGTAGAGAACTTGACACTTAACTTAATTAAAATGAATCAACCGCGTGTGTAGCCGTGATGGTCTCTTTTCGGCGAAGTCCGGGAAGAGAACATGGTCTCGTGTTATGCTTGAACGTAAGTAGCTTTAGGATCACTTCTTGATCACTATTAGCTCCTCGACTGTGCTTTGCTTCTCTTCTCGCTCTCTTTTGCGTAAGTTAGCCACCATATATTCTAGTGCTTTTTGTAGCTCCACCTCACTGCCCTTTCCTACCTTTAAGCTTAAATAGTTTTGATCGCGAGGGTGTGAGATTGCTGAGTCCCCGTGACTCACAGATACTTCCAACACAGATGCATGTGCCGATGATGCCAGTGCAGGGGACGCTACCGAGCTCAAGTGGGAGTTCGACGAGGATTCGGGCCATTACTATGTTTCTTTTCCGAATGATCAGTAGAGGAGCCCAGTTGGGGCGATCGGGGATCTAGCATTTGGGGTTGTCTTTCTTTATTTTGGTTCCGTAGTCGGACCTTGATTGTATTCTCGATGATGTATGATATATTTATGTATTGTGTGAAGTGGCGATTGTAAGCCAACTCTGTATCCCTTTCTTATTCAGTACATGGTATGTGTAAAGATTACCCCTCTTGCGACATGCCTACCATGCGGTTATGCCTCTAAGTCGTGCCCCGACATGTGGGAGATATAGCCGCATTGTGGGTGTTACACTTGATGATAAAGAGATATATATACTATTATTATTAGTGCTAACCTTTCAGAGCATGAAGAAAAGAAATTATTGAAAACTCTGAAGAAGCACCGTGCTGCTATTGGATATACTCTTGATGATCTTAAGGGCATTAGTCCCACTCTCTGCCAGCACAAAATAAAATTGGAGAAAGACGCGAAACCGGTTGTTGATCACCAATGACGGTTCAATCCTAAGATGAAAGAAGTGGTAAGAAAAGAAATACTAAAGCTTCTGGAGGCAGGTATAATTTACCCCGTTGCTGATAGTCAGTGGGTAAGCCATGTCCATTGTGTCCCTAAGAAGGGAGGTATTACTGTTGTTCCTAATGATAAAGATGAATTGATCCCACAAAGAATTGTTACAGGTTATAGAATGGTAATTGATTTCCGCAAATTAAATAAAGCTACTAAGAAGGATCATTACCCTTTACCTTTTATTGATCAAATGCTAAAAAGATTATCCAAACATACACATTTTTGCTTTCTAGATGGTTATTCTGGTTTCTCTCAAATACCTGTGTCAAAAGAGGATCAAGAAAAGACAACTTTTACTTGCCCTTTCGGTACCTTTGCTTATAGACGTATGCCTTTTGGTTTATGCAATGCACCTGCTACTTTTCAAAGATGTATGACTGTTATATTCTCTGACTTTTGTGAAAAGATTGTTGAGGTTTTCATGGATGATTTCTCCATTTACGAAACTTCTTTTGATGATTGCTTAAGCAAAACCTTGATCGATTTTTGCAGAGATGTGAAGAAACTAATCTTGTCTTGAATTGGGAGAAGTGCCACTTTATGGTTAATGAAGGTATTGTCTTGGGGAATAAAATTTCTGAAAGAGGTATCGAAGTTGATAAAGCTAAAGTTGATGCTATTGAAAAGATGTCGTGTCCTAAGGACATCAAAGGTATAAGAAGTTTCCTTGGTCATGCCGGTTTTTATAAGAGGTTCATTAAGGACTTCTCTTAAATTTCTAGGCCTCTGATTAATCTCTTGCAAAAATATGTTCCTTTTGTTTTTGATGATGACTGCGTAGAAGCATTTGAAATACTTAAGAAAGCCTTGATTTCTGCACCTATTGTTCAGCCACCTGGTTGGAATTTACCATTTGAAATCATGTGTGATGCTAGTGATTATGCTGTAGGGGCTGTTCTAGGACAAAGAGTTGATAAGAAATTAAATGTTATTCAATATGCTAGTAAAACTCTAGACAGTGCTCAAAGAAATTATGCTACTACTGAAAAAGAATTTTTCGTAGTTGTATTTGCTTGTGATAAGTTCAGACCTTATATTGTTGATTCTAAAGTAACTGTTCACATTGATCATGCTCCTATTAAATATCTTATGGAAATGAAAGATGCTAAACCTAGATTTATTAGATGGGTTCTC
This sequence comes from Triticum aestivum, assembly GCF_018294505.1. Taxonomy (NCBI): domain Eukaryota; kingdom Viridiplantae; phylum Streptophyta; class Magnoliopsida; order Poales; family Poaceae; genus Triticum; species Triticum aestivum. The sequence goes on along the minus strand of NC_057809.1, from coordinate 499,056,929 downwards.
TTGCTACAAGAATTTTGTTTGCATATTATTGATAGAAAGGGAGCTGAGAACCCCATCGCAGAGAACTTGTCTAGGTTAGAGAATGTTCTTGATGACCCACTACCTATTGATGATAGATTTCCTAATGAACAACTAGCTGCCATAAATGCTTCTCGTACTGCTCCATGGTATGCTGATTATGCTAATTATATTGTTGCTAAGTTTATACCACCTAGTTTCACATACCAGCAAAAGAAAAAGTTCTTCTATGATTTAAGGCATTACTTTTGGGATGACCCACATCTTTTTAAAGAAGGAGTAGATGGTGTTATTAGATGTTGTGTACCTGAGCATAAACAGGAATAGATCCTATGCAAGTGTCACTCTGAGGCTTATGGAGGAGACCATGCTGGAGATAGAACTGCACATAAGGTATTGCAATCCGGTTTTATTGGCCTACTCTCTTCAAGGATGCCTGTAAGTTTGTTTTGTCTTGTGATGAATGTCAAAGAATTGGTAATATTAGTAGATGTCAAGAAATGACTATGAATTATTCACTTGTTATTGAACCATTTGATGTTTGGGGCTTTGATTATATGGGACCATTTCCTTCCTCTAATGGGTATACTCATATTTTAGTTGTTGTTGATTACGTTACTAAGTGGGTAGAAGTTATTCCAACTAGTGGTGCTGATCATAACACATCTATTAAGATGCTTAAGGAAGTTATCTTTCCGAGGTTTGGAGTCCCTAGATACTTAATGACTGATGGTGGTTCACATTTTATTCATGGTGCCTTTCGTAAAATGCTTGCTAAGTATGATGTTAATCATAGAATTGCATCTCCTTATCACCCATAGTCTAGTGGTTAAGTAGAACTGAGCAATAGAGAGCTTAAATTAATTTTGCAAAAGACTGTTAATAGATCTAGGAAGAATTGGTCCAAGAAACTTGATGATGCATTATGGGCCTATAGAACTGCATATAAGAATCCTATGGGTATGTCTCCGTATAAGATGGTTTATGGAAAAACATGTCACTTACCTCTCGAATTAGAGCATAAGGCATATTGGGCCATTAAAGAGCTCAATTATGATTTCAAACTTGCCGGTGAGAAGAGGTTATTTGACATTAGCTCACTTGATGAATGGAGAACCCATGCCTATGAGAATGCCAAACTGTTTAAAGAAAAATTTAAAACATGGCATGACAAAAGGATACAAAAACGTGAGTTTAATGTAGGTGATTATGTATTGTTATACAACTCTCATTTAAGATTTCTTGCAGGAAAACTCCTCTCTAAATGGGATGGTCCTTACGTCATCAAGGAGGTCTATCATTCCGGTGCCAGAAAAATCAACAACTTCGAAAGCACAAATCCGAGGGTGGTGAACGGTCAAAGAATCAAGCATTATATCTCAGGTAATCCTATAAATGTTGAAACTAATGTTATTGAAACCGTAACCCCGGAGGAATACATAAGGGACACTTTCTAGAACGTTTCAGACTCCAAAAAGGAATATGTACATGGTATGGTAAGTAAACCGACTCCAAAACAGATCTAATGGCAATTTTTCTCCGTTTTGGAATATTTAAGAAAATAGAAAAATAAGAAGCAGTCTGGGAAGGACACGAGGCGTCCACGAGGGTGGAGGGCGCGCCCTACCCCCCTGGGCGCGCCCCCTGCCTCGTGGGCACCTCGTGTTCTCTCCGGACTCCGTTTTCTTGTACGATACTTCTTTATGTCGGTAAAAATTCATTGTATAATCTCCCGAAGGTTTTGACCATCGTACCACGCAAATATCCTCTGTTTTTGTTTCGAGCTGTTTTCTGTCAGGGTTGTCAAGGCCAGGCATCATGTCTTCTCCTTCCTCTTCCAACAATGAGGGCAATGATGCTTGGCTAATGAAGATAGAGATGAAGAGAGAAGAGCCCAGAGAGATCAACAAGGATGATGGGATCAAGAAGGTCATGGGGGATCAAGTTCCGACAGTAGTAGAAGAAGACATCCTTCAACCTCATCACAATCTCTTTACCCCAATGGAGATTGAAGCATTCAAGATGATTGACTTAGCTCGCATTCAAAACAAGTATCTCACAAGTGAAAATATTTTGTTGAAGGAGCATATCATCGCACTCAAGGGCATTATCCGCAAATTGGAGGATTTCCTATGCTCGATGTGCGATTATCCATCATCACCAACACCTTCTTCACCAACAAACAAGGAGACATGATCACATGGGTATGGGCACTCCCCTTGGCAACTGCCAAGCTTGGGGGAGTGCCCCGTTATCGTATCACCATCACATCTTTATCTTTACCGTTTTTCTTAGTTCGCTCCTTTTGGTTATATATTGATCTAGTAGAATAAAAGTTTTAGTATGATCTAGTTTTGAGTTTTGCTTTATGATCCTTCTATGTAATCGAGTCCGTGAGCTATATATAATAAATATTAGTGTTGAGTCAAGGGCTTGATTATCTTACTATGATCTTGAGGGAATAAAATAAAAGAAAAAGAATAAAAAGAAATAAAGGGATCATGTGGATCTTATGGAGAGTAATGACTTCACATATAAAGAGTATGATGAATAAAAGTTGTTGAGAGTTGACAAACATAGTTTTTTTCATCGTTGCAATTAATAGGAAGTAATAAAGAAAGATAGGTTTTCACATATAAATATACTATCTTGGACATCTTTTATGATTGTGACCACTTATTAAAATATGACATGCTAAAGAGTTGAGGCTGGACAAGGAAGAAAACGTAATGGGTTATGTTTTATTACATCTGAGATAAATTATGTTGTCATGGATCATCCAACATGTTGAGCTTCCCTTTCCCTCTCATGCTAGACAAATTCTTAGCACCAAGTAGAGATACTGCTTGTGCTTCCAAATATCCTTAAACCCAGTTTTGCCATGAGAGTCCACCATATCTACCTATGGATTGAGTAAGATCCTTCAAGTAAGTTGTCATCGTTGCAAGCAATAAAAATTGCTCTCTAAATATGTATGACTTATTAGTGTGGAGAAAATAAGCTTTATACGATCTTGTGATGTGGAAGAAATAAAAGCGGCGGACTACATAATAAAGGTCCATATCACAAGTGGCAATATAAAGTGACGTTCTTTCGCATTAAGATTTTGTGCATCCAACCATAAAAGCACATGACAACCTCTGCTTCCCTCTGCGAAGGACCTATCTTTTATTCTTGTCTATTACTTCATGCAAAGAGTCATGGTGATCTTCACCTTTCCTTTTTACATTTTATCCTTTGGCAAGCACAATGTGTTGGAAAGATCCAGATATATATAGCTAATTGGATGTGAGTTTTCATGAACTATTATTGTTGACATTACCCTTGAGGTAAAAGGTTGGGAGGCAAAACTATAAGCCCCTATCTTTCTCTGTGTCTGATTAAAACTTCATACCCATAAATATTGCGTGAGTGTTAGCAACTGTGAAAGACTAAATGATGGTTGAGTATGTGGACTTGCTGAAAATCTCTTATATTGACTCTTTCCTATGTTATGATAAATTGCAATTGCTTCAATGACTAAGATTATAGTTTGTTGGTTCTCAATGAAGTTTCTGATTCATACTTGAAATTGTGATTGAATTGTTACTTTAGCATAAGATATCATGTGACAATATATGTATATGTTGCTGTTCTAAGGGCATCTCCAGCCGCACCCCCAGGAAGGCCTCCCCAGGCGTTTTTTTCGCGCCAGCGCCAAAAAAACGGCCCAGTCGCGCCCCCAGGAGCCCGATTTTCGCCGGCCTGGGCCGAAAACAGCGCCGGCGGACCTGGGCCAAAAACAGCGCCGGCGGACCCAGGCCGAACCCGGCGCACTGGGGGGCGCCCGGGGACGCCGGGGTGAGCTGTTTTGGCGCGAAACAGCTGCGGGCCCGCCGCATCAGCGACACGATGCCTCGTCTTCCCCCAACAGCCTCGGTTCCCGCGGGGAATCAATGCCAAGGCTGTCGCTGGTCAGCCTTGCCATTGATTCCTCACGGGCGGCGCGTCACGGGACGGCGCGCCGGCGCCTCCCCTCCCTCGCACGCGTACACACGGGTGCGGCACGGCTATATAGCCGGTGGCCTGCACTCGCCTGTGCCCACACCAGCCCCGCCCCCCACCGCCGCCCAGCTCCTCCCTCTCCCTACCTCTCCCGAGCGCCGCCGCCCAGCCCCTCCCTCTATCTCTCTACCTCTCCCGAGCCCGTCGCCATGGCGGAACACTTCCCCGGAGACGAGGCAGCGGCCAAAGGCTTCGGCCGCCGTTCGCTCCCCGAACAGGAGTCCTGGCTCCTGTTCCAGGCGAACATCCCGGCGTCGCCGGACATGCGCGCCGGGCCGACGGGGTGGAGGCTCAGCGCCGGGGGAGTGCCCATTCCCCCGTTACCCGATGCCGTGGCGAAGCCGAAGTACTTCACCGAGGAAGTCGAGGTCGTGCGCGCCTCCCTCACCGACGCCCAACTCTCCCTCCCCCAGTACGCCGCCGACAACCATGCGGCTTGGGCGGCGTATTTTGAGCGCCGCCAGCAGCAGCGCTTGGCGTCCATCAATGGCGCGCCGGTGGTTGGTGGCCGGCAGAACAGCGAGGGGCGCCACCTGTGGTGGGGCGTCCCCAGCCGCACACTCGAGGGCGTGCTGACGTACCTCGAGGGCGGCAATGACCCGCTGTTGGCGTACCCGGCGAGGGCGGCCGCCCCGGCGCAGCACCGATGCGCCGGGCCATGGGCGCCAAGGAGGTTCGGGTCCTCCTCCTCTTCTTCCTCCTCCCGATCTTCATCGCACTCCTCTGGCACTCCGGCCCTGCTCGGCGTCAAGGCCGAGCCCGCGGCGGAGACGCCGCTCGGCCGGCGCACTCGCAGTGCCGGCATCGTCATCAACGAGGGCGGCTGGCACGCCTACTCATCGGCTCCTCCTCTGCGCTTCGTCAAGCCAAAGACGGAGTCGGGGCTCGCGCCGGTGAAGAAGGAGCCGGCCGCGCCGGTGACGACGGAGCTCGACGACGATGCGGCCCTGGAATGGGCGCGCAGGGACTCCATAGCGATGGAAAAGGAGCGCCTGGAGAAGGCGAAGGAGCGCCAGTGCGCCGCCCTGCTTCGCTTCGCGGAGCGTCGACGCGGCCGCGATGAAGGCGGAGTCGTCGTCATCTGCGACAGCGACGACGATGACAATGATGCGCCGCCACCAGTCCGCCATGGCGACGCCGGGCAGGGGTCCAGCAGGGGCGCCTGCGTCAAGGAGGAGAAGGCCGACGACGACGATGGCAGCGACGGCGGCGACTTCAGCCAGTTTTTCCTTTAGATTAGTTTATGTATATGTGCTATGTAATGAAAATCCGCGAACTTCGCCGAAATGTGCCGAAATTTACCGTGTTTGGCCAAATTTTATCGTGTTTAAGCCGAACTTCACCGAACTTCTTTTATTTTAAAACGTGCCTGGGGGCGGCCCTGGGGCCGGCGGCTGGGGACCAACTCGCCCCTAGGCCCAATTTTTGCGCCGGCTCACCCCCAAGCGGCGACTTTAGGCACCCCCTGGGGGGGCAACGGCTGGAGATGCCCTAAAGAATGATCATGATGCCCTCATGTCCGTATTTTATTTTATCGACACCTCTATCTCTAAATATGCAGACTTATTTTTCAATATCGGCTTTCGCTTGAGGACAAGCGAGGTCTAAGCTTGGGGGAGTTCATACGTCCATTTTGCATCATGCTTTTATATCGATATTTATTGCATTATGGGCTGTTATTACACATTATGTCACAATACATATGCCTATTCTCTCTTATTTTACAAGGTTTACATGAAGAGGGGGAATGTCGGCAGCTAGAACTCTGGGCTGGAAAAGGAGCAAATATTAGAGACCTCTTCTGCACATCTCCAAAAGTCCTGAAACTTCACAGGAGCACCTTTCAGAATATATAAAAAATATTGGGCGAAAGAAGTACCACAGGGGGGCCACCCACCGTCCACGAGGGTGGGGGCGCACCCCCCTGCCTCGTGGGCCCCCTGCTGGCCCTCTAATGCCCATATTTGGCTATATGGAGTCTTTCGTCAAGGAAAAAATCATAAGCAAGCTTTTGGGACGAAACTCCGCCGCCACAAGGCGGAACCTTGGCGGAACCAATCTAGGGCTCCGTCGGAGCTGTTCTGCCGGGGAAACTTCCCTCTGGGAGGGGGAAATCATCACCAACGATCCTCTCATCGGTAGGGGGTCAATCTCCATCAACATATTCACCAGCACCATCTCATCTCAAACCCTAGTTCATCTCTTGTACCCAATCTTTGTCCCAAAGCCTCAGATTGGTACCTGTGGGTTGCTAGTAGTGTTGATTACTCCTTGTAGTTGATGCTAGTCGGTTTATTGGGTGGAAGATCATATGTTCAGATCCATTATGCATGTTAATACCCCTCTTATTATGAACATGAATATGATTTTTGAGTAGTTATGTTTGTTGCTGAGGACATGGGAGAAGTCTTGCTATAAGTAGTCATGTGAATTTGGTATTCGTTCGATATTTTGATGAGATGTATGTTGTCTTTCCTCTAGTGGTGTCATGTGAACATCGACTACATGACACTTCACCGTTGTTTGGGCCTAGAGGAAGGCACTGGGAAGTAATAAGTAGATGACGGGTTGCTAGAGTGACAGAAGCTTAAACCCTAGTTTATGAGTTGCTTCTAAGGGGCTGATTTGGATCCATATGTTTCATGCTATGGTTAGGTTTACCTTAATACTCCTATTGTAGTTGCGTATGCTTGCAATAGGGGTTAATCATAAGTGGGATGCTTGTCCAAGTAAGGGTAGTACCCAAGCACCGTCCACCCACATATCAAATTATCAAAGTACCGAACGCAAATCATATGAACGTGATGAAAACTAGCTTGACAATAATTCCCATGTGTCCTCGGGAGCGCTTTCCTTTATATAAGAGTTTGTCCAGGCTTGTCCTTTGCTACAAAAAGGATTGGGCCATCTTGCTGCACCTTATTTACTTTTATTACTTGTTACCTATTACAAATTACCTTATCACAAAACTATCTGTTACCGATAATTTCAGTGCTTGCGGAGAATACCTTGCTGAAAACCGCTTATCATTTCCTTCTGCTCCTCGTTGGGTTCGACACTCTTACTTACCGAAAAGGCTACGACAGATCCCCTACACTTGTGGGTCATCAGGTGATGATGCGCGTGGGAAATGGTTCCAAAGTTGATGTGATCATCGTTGGCACACTACCTCTACATCTACCTTTGGATTAGTTTTAGACCTAAATAATTGTTATTTGGTGCCAGTGTTGAGCATGAACATTATATCTGGATCTTGTTTGATGCGAGACGATTATTCATTTAAATCAGAGAATAACGGTTGTTCTATTTATATGAATAATATCTTTTATGGTCATGCACCCTTGATGAGTGGTCTATTTTTACTAAATCTTGATAGTAGTGATACACATGTTCATAGTATTGAAGCCAAAAGCTGCAGAGTTGATAATGATAGTGCAACTTATTTGTGGCACTACCGTTTAGGTCATATTGGTGTAAAGCGCATGAAGAAACTCCATTTTGATGGACTTCTGGAATCACTTGATTATGAATCACTTGGTACGTGCGAACCATGCCTCATGGGAAAGATGACTAAAACTCCGTTCTCCGGAACAATGGAGCGAGCAACAGAGTTATTGGAAATCATACATACTGATGTATGTGGTCCAATGAACATTGAGGATCGCGGCGGATATCGTTATTTTCTCACCTTCACAGATGATTTGAGAAATATTAGTATATCTACTTAATGAAACATAAGTCTGAAACATTTGAAAAGTTCAAAGAATTTCAGAGTGAAGTGGAAAATCATCATAACAAGAAAATAAAGTTTCTACGATCTGATCGTGGAGGAGAATATTTGAGTTATGAGTTTGGTCTTCATTTGAAACAATGCGGAATAGTTTTGCAACTCACGCTGCCCAGAACACCACAGCGTAATGGTGTGTCCGAATGTCGTAATCGTACTTTACTAGATATGGTGCGATTTATGATGTCTCTTACTGATTTACCACTATCGTTTTGGGGTTATGATTTAGAGACGGATGCATTCATGTTAAATAGGGCACCATCTAAATCCGTTAACACGACACCTTATGAACTGTGCTTGGCAAGAAACCCAAGTTATCGTTTCTTAAAGTTTGGGGCTGCGATGCTTATGTGAAAAGGCTTCAACCTGATAAGCTCGAACCCAAATCGGTGAAATGTGTCTTCATAGGATACCCAAAGGAGACTGTTGGGTACACCTTCTATCACAGATCCGAAGGCAAGATATTCGTTGCTAAGAATGGATCCTTTCTAGAGAAGGAGTTTCTCTCGAAAGAAGTGAGTGGGAGGGAAGTAGAACTTGATGAGGTAATTGTACGTGCTCCCTTATTGGAAAGTAGTTCATCATTGAAATCAGTTCCAGTGATTCCTACACCAGTATGTGAGGAAGCTAATGATGATGATCATGAAACTTCTGATCAAGTTACTACCGAACCTCGTAGGTCAACCAGAGTAAGATCCGCACCAGAGTGGTACGGTAATCCTGTTCTGGAGGTCATGTTACTTGACCATGACGAACCTACAAACTATGAGGAAGTGATGATGAGCCCAGATTCCACAAAATGGCTTGAGGCCATGAAATCTGAGATGGGATCCATGTATGAGAAGAAAGTGTGGAGTTTGGTTGACTTGCCCATTGATCGACAGGCCATAGAGAATAAATGGATTTTCAAGAAGAAGACTAACGCTGACGGTAATGTTATTGTCTACAAAGCTCGACTTGTTGCAAAAGGTTTTCGACAAGTTCAAGGAGTTAACTACGATGAGACCTTCTCATCCGTAGCAATGCTTAAGTCCGTCCGAATCATATTAGCAATTGCCGCATTTTTATGATTATGAATTTGGCAAATAGATGTCAAAATTGCATTCCTTAATGGATATCTTAAAGAAGAGTTGTATATGATGCAACCAGAAGGTTTTGTCGATCCAAAAGGTGCTAACAAAGTGTGCAAGCTCCAGCGATCCATTTATGGACTGGTGCAAGCCTCTTGGAGTTGGAATATACACTTTGATAGTGTGATCAATGCAAATGGTTTTATACAGACTTTTGGAGAAGCCTGTATTTACAAGAAAGTGAGTGGGAGCTCCGTAGCATTTCTGATATTATATGTAGATGACATATTATTGATCGGAAATGATACTGAATTTCTGAATAGCATAAAAGGATACTTGAATAAGAATTTTTCAATGAAAGACCTCGGTGAAGCTGCTTATATATTGGGCATCAAGATCAATAGAAATAGATCAAGACGCTTAATTGGACTTTCACAAAGCACATACCTTGATAAAGTTTTGAAGAAGTTCAAAATGGATCAGGCAAAGAAAGGGTTTTTGCCTGTGTTACAAGGTGTGAAGTTGAGTCGGACTCAATGCCCGACCACTACAGAAGATAGAGAGAAAATGAAAGTCATTCCCTATGCTTCAGCCATAGGTTCTATCATGTATGCAATGTTGTGTACCAGACCTGATGTGTGCCTTGCTATTAGTTTAGCAGGGAGGTACCAAAGTAATCCAGGAGTGATCACTGGACAGCAGTCAAGAACATCCTGAAATACCTGAAAAGGACTAAGGATATGTTTCTCATTTATGGAGGTGACAAAGAGCTCCTCGTAAACGGTTACGTCGATGCAAGCTTTGACACTGACCCAGATGACTCTAAGTCACAAACCGGATACGTATTTTTATTAAATGATGGAGCTGCCAGTTGGTGCAGTTCCAAGCAGAGCGTCATGGCGGGATCTACGTGTGTGATGTCTACTACACAACCTTCTTCTTATATACGTTGTTGGGCCTCCAAGTGCAGAGGTTTGTAGGACAGTAGCAAATTTCCCTCAACTGGATGACCTAAGGTTTATCAATCCGTGGGAGGCGTAGGATGAAGATGGTCTCTCTCAAACAACCCTGCAACCAAATAACAAAGAGTCTCTTGTGTCCCCAACACACCCAATACAATGGTAAATTGTATAGGTGCACTAGTTCGGTGAAGAGATGGTGATACAAGTGCAATATGGATGGTAGATATAGGTTTTTGTAATCTGAAAAATATAAAAACAGCAAGGTAACTAATGATAAAAGTGAGCGTAAACGGTATTGCAATGCGTGGAAACAAGGCCTAGGGTTCATACTTTCACTAGTGCAAGTTCTCTCAACAATAATAACATAATTGGATCACATAACAATCCCTCAACATGCAACAAAGAGTCATTCCAAAGTCCCTAATAGCGGAGAACAAACGAAGAGATTATTGTAGGGTAAGAAACCACCTCAAAGTTATCCTTTCTGATCAATCTATTCAAGAGTCCGTAGTAAAATAACACGAAGATATTCATTCCGTTCAATCTATCCTAGATTTTGTACTAGAATAACACCTTAAGACACAAATCAACCAAAACCCTAATGTCACCTAGATACTCCAATGTCACCTCAAGTATCCGTGGGGTATGATTATACGATATGCATCACATAATATCATGTTCATCTAGTCAACCAACATAAAGAACTTCAAAGAGTGCCCCAAATTTTGTACCGGAGAGTTAAGACGAAAACGTGTGCCAACCCCTATGCATAAGTTCACGAGGTCACGGAACTCGCAAGTTGATCACCAAAACATACATCAAGTGGATCACGTGATATCCCATTGTCACCACAGATAAGCACATGAAAGACATACATCAAGTGTTCTCAAATCCTTAAATACTCGATCCGATAAGATAACTTCAAAGGGAAAACTCAATCCATCACAAGAGAGTAGAGGGGGAGAAACATCATAAGATCCAACTATAATAGCAAAGCTCGCAATACATCAAGATCGTGCCAAATCAAGAACACGACAGAGAGAGAGAGAAAGAGAGAGAGAGAGAGAGAGAGAGAGAGAGAGAGAGAGAGAGAGAGAGAGAGAGAGAGAGAGAGAGAGATCAAGCACATAGCTACTGGTACATACCCTCAGCCCCGAGGGTGAATTACTCCCTCCTCGTCATGGAGAGCGCCGGGATGATGAATATGGCCACCAGAGAGGGATTCCCCCCTACGGTAGGGTGCCGGAATGGACATAGATTGGTTTTCGGTGGCTACAGAGGCTTGCGGCGGCAGAACTCCCGATCTACGTTTATTTCTGGAGGTTTATGTATTTATAGGAATTTTTGGCGTAGGTCTAACATCAGGGGGGTCTCCGGATCGTCCACGAGATACGTGAAAGATCGTGGATGTCGCCTAGAGGGGGGGTGAATAGGCGTTTTAAAATAATTATGGTTTAGGCTTGAACAAATGCGGAATAAACCTAGCGGTTAATTTGTCAAGCACAAAACCTAAAACAACTAGGCTCAACTATGTGCACCAACAACTTATGCTAAGAAAGATAAGCAACTATGTGATAGCAAGATATATGACAAGAAACAATATGGCTATCACAAAGTAAAGTGCATAAGTAAAGGGGCTCGGGTAAGAGATAACCGAGGCACGCGGAGACGACGATGTATCCCGAAGTTCACACCCTTGCGGATGCTAATCTCCGTTTGGAGCGGTGTGGAGGCACAATGCTCCCCAAGAAGCCACTAGGGCCACCGTAATCTCCTCACGCCCTCGCACAATGCAAGATGCAGTGATTCCACTAAGGGACCCTTGAGGGCGGTCACCGAACTCGTACAAATGGCAACCCTTGGGGGCGGTTACCGAACCCATACACTTTGTCAACCCTTGGGGCGGTCACCGGAACCCGTCAAATTGCTCGGGGCGATCTCCACAACCTAATTGGAGACCCCGACGCTTGCCCGGAGCTTTACACCACAATGATTGAGCTCCGAACACCACAAAGGTTGGGGTTAACTCCCCAACGACACCACAAAACTTCACCACAATGGAATATGGCTCCGAGGTGACCTCAACCGTCTAGGGCGCCCAAGCACCCAAGAGGAACAAGCTCAAGGGTACCAAGCACCCAAGAGTAATAAGCTTCTCAACTTGTAACTTCCATGTATCACTATGGAGAACTCAAACCGATGCACCAAATGCAATGGCAAGGGCACACGGAGTGCCCAAGTCCTTCTCTCCCAAATCCCACCGAAGCAACAAATTCTAGGGAGGAAAATGAGAGGAAGAACGAAGAAGAGAACACGAAGAACTCCAAGATCTAGATCCAAGGGGTTCCCCTCACATAGAGAAGAAAGTGATTGGTGGAAACGTGGATCTAGATCTCCTCTCCCTTTTCCCTCAAGAACTAGCAAGAATCATTGGAGGGATTGAGAGTTAGCAAGCTCGAAGAAGGTCAACAATGGGGGAAGAACACGAGCTAAAGAGATAAGGTTCATTGGGGAAGAAGACCCCCTTTTATAGGTGGGGAAGAATCCAACCGTTATGCTCACAGCCCGCATAGAGCGGTACTACCGCTCCAAGGAGCGGTACTACTGCTAGGGGGTAGTACCCCTTTGAAAAAGAACAGCGAGGAGGAAAAAGGCCAGTAGAACCGCCGGAGCGTTACTATCACTCGACCTCACGGTACTACCGCTAGGGATAGCGGTACTACCGCTAGGGATAGCGGTACTATCGCAAATGGTAGCGGTACTACTGCTTGCGAGCGGTACAAAAAAAAATACTTCCGTGCCTACTTCCGCTGAGCAAAACACGAGATTTTGGTCCGGAGCGGTACTACCGCTCAGGAGCCGTGGTAGTACCGCTCTGGAGCGATAGTAAAAAATTACATCCGCTCTAGCCGCGATAGTACCGCTGCAGCCTTTACCAAAACAGCCACAACTTCTGCAAACGGACTCCGAATTCAACGAAACCAAGTTTGTTGGAAAGCTAACGACATGGGCTAACACAATCTTGATAGAAATATCAATAAGAAGCAAATGAGAAAAGGACCATAATAAAATGGTGAGAACCCTTCCTCGGATAAGATCGGTAAAACCTCCAACACCTAAAACATCATAGAAGATGCATGCGAACTCCGTTTTCGATGAACTCAAGCTTGTCATCAAGATGACCATAAGCTCTAAGACTCACAAATAGAACCAAACAAGAACCAAGAAAGATGATGCAAGCATGCAATGGTTTGAGCTCTCTACGAACAATACGATCAAGCTACTCACTTGAGAGCCCCCCTTGATAGTACGGCAAACGGTCCTATAACCCGGTCTCCAAACTACCACCATGAGACCGGTAGAATAGAGAACCTATCAAGGCCAAACCTTTTCCTTGCACAAAGTCCACTTGAGCTAGACGTAGATGATCTTGACTTCCTCAAGTAGGACCACCTTTCTTGATTGCGTTGGCTCGGTGAAGACTAGTAGATTGCTCCCCCATACTCCATTATGGGTGAGCCACTTTTCGGCACATCTTCACAAGTCCATTGTCACCACAATGGACGGAAATATTCAAGCACTTGATCTCTTCGTGATGCATCACTTGAACGTGCACACCGCAACCTAACCCCACAAAAAACTCTCATGAAGACTATGGGTTAGTACACAAAGCATAATGGTCAATGCTTACCATACCATGGGATCACTTGATCCCTCTCGGTACATCTTCTATGCTTTGTGATTTGATCAACTTGATTCACTCTTGACTTAGTCTTGATCAACCTTGAACCTTTCCAACTCTCTTCATTTGGATGATGCCTTGAAGGTAAGCATGAATGATCACACAATCTTCTTCTTCAAGACATGCTTGCAATAAGCTCAACTCTCACATGACCAATCTTTAGGTAATTCCTTGAATAGCTTGGTAGACACAAACTCTCCTTGAAACCAACGCATGTACTCCAAGAAAAGCCTATGGACAAAACCTTCAAATATAACTCAAGGAAACCATTAGTCCATAGAGATTGTCATCAATTACCAAAACCAAACATGGGGGCACCGCATGTTCTTTCAATCTCCCCCATTTTGGTAATTGATGATAATCACTTTCAAGAGAGTTTATACAAGGAATTATGCATCACCATGCAATGAAACAACCAATAATGCATGCGTATGAGATGCAAATGCTTAGGAACAAAACCAAAGCAAGGAGAAAACTCTGAAGACTTCTCCACAAAAATCTCTGAAACTTCTCCCCCATTGGCATCGATTGCCAAAATGGGAGAAAAGCTTAGAAGGCCAATAAATTGTGTTCCTCCATAAATTGTGTATTTCTCAACAAGAGAGTGGAATGCCATACACATATCCAAAGGTAAATACTTGGAGGAACACAAACTATATTGAGGCACAAAGATTGCTAAAGAATGATATGCCACAAGGACATAACAAAGAGAGACACAAGCAATCAAGCAATCAAAAGATACCAATTAAAGCAAGCAATCAAAGGATATCAATTGAACCAACTAGACGAAAGATCCTACGAGCCACATGAATAAGGATATTATGATATGAGCAGAGGAGTGTTCTAAGCTATAGAAGCTCCCCATGATTTGTGCACACATAAGAATTTTTGTAGTTGGATACAAAGTGCACAAAATAGGATCATAGCTCCCCCAAAATCAATAGAAACTTACAACAAGTGCAAGTGAGCATAGGAAACAAAGCCTAGTACTTACAACAAACACATGGTTGAGCAACAAGTAAAAGAGGCAACTTAAGAATGGGCTCAACCAAAATGATGTGAGTGAGTCAAGGTAATGCACTTGAGAAGACTAATGTACGGATGAGCATTAAGCATCAATAAAGTCTTGAAAGAATGAGGCTGGTGCACGACCTATCATTCCCACACACAACTAGCAAATGGGTTCACAAGCTTACTAATAAGCATATAAAGAACCTATGCTTGTGACAACCCATGGTGAAGATAGAAGATGAAAGCCTCATCAAGACGAGGGATACCAATTAAGATGGCAAAAGCCTCATAAAGATAAGCATGAGGAAAATAATCTTCACCACACAAGAGTGCATCAAGATGCAACGATAGAAGACACGCACTCAAGGCAAAAGCTTTTGCTGAGCCACCAAAGAAATAACATAAGAAAGACAAGGTGGACATGAAAGAAAGGATATCAACTAGATATGCGACTTCTCTCAAGTGTATAAGATTCTAGGTAGACGAAATCATGATGATATATATCTACAAAGAAGGATGTACACCCGAAATAGTTACAACACGAGGAACAAGATATCCAAAGGGAGGTCATACATATACCAATAAGATATTTGCTTGGAAGCATAGCACATGGCTAGATATGGTCTTATTGTATATAAGTGAATTCCTACCACACACCCATCAAAGACATCACAACTAGCAACAAGAGATCATTGTTGGGATGCTTTGAGAAAGGGAACAAGTATCACAAGAATGAATGAATAACATGCCATGATACAACCTACACAAGGTTGATGCAAGAAATGTGTGCATGAAGAATATGAAGATACTTGTTACCGAGTTAACATTGGAAGGATGTAGTAGATACCAATTGAAGGTAGATAGTAGTTCATTGATCATCCTAGCTCGACTCCAATAAGCACATGATGACAACACCTTCCTTGTGAGTGAGCCGAGCATCCAATGTATCTCCAATTGTTCCTAGAACAACAACACAAACAAAATGGTACCCAAACTCATTGGGACCAAAGAGTTAGAGAACCAACAATACATAGGACAAACTCCACATAAAAATGTGCATATAGATACGAAAATGAATTTCATGCACATCTCATCCAATTTGAGACTTGGTGGAGTTTCCCCTATATATTGGGTCAAAGAAAGAAAGCATGCCAAAGATACTACACGAAGTTAATATGCATGCTCAAGACTTTCAAGAACCGATACCAAATGACAAAGAAATACCAAGAGAAGAAAAGATACCAAATGAATAAATCATCACTTGGAGGATATCAATTGAAAGATACATCAAGGAATGAGATATCCATTGATACCCACTAAAAAAGATATCAAACCCCCAAAAGAGAGGATGGTTCCAAACAAATCAAGCTCTCTACAAAGTTTCATGATGGAACAAAGTACCAAAACGAAAACGGCTTGCCTTCCACCAACACACACTTGATAAGGATCGCAAGAGTGTTTTATAGAAAATAGGATAGCTCCCCCAAGACTATTGCATTATAGAGAATTTGCATTTGAATACAAAATGCACAAGGTGGGATCACCACTTTCACTATATCTATAAAACACTAGACAACATGAAGAAATAAACAAGATCCACAAGTGGTATGGAAGACAAAGGGAGTTGATACATTCCTTGGCAAGAGAAAAGGCAAATAAAAGCAAAAGCCAATGTAAAGATGATCAATAAATTCTACCACACAAGTGAGTACCAATTGTCAAAAGACAAGAAGTAAATGGAAATAATTCCCGGTGGTAGATAGCAAGGATATCCGACATCATCTTCACACCAAACAAAAAGCAAATTGCAACTTGTAGAGCTAACATGCCACCTAGGAACAAGATAATTTACAATATCAACTCTAGGTGACAGTATCTCAAATGTACACATTTTCTAGGCTAGTAATATACACATAGCATATTACTCCCCCATAATGTGATACCAATTAAGGATAAACAAGAGGCAAATAAAAGGATCCAACAAGAGATAATTAATGGACTATTTAGAATTTGAATTTCTCATGAGAAGACATACCACATAGCGACTAGATAATCTTGAAATATCAATACTAGATGGTATTACTCATGTACACACATTTATAGGATTGTGAGGTGCACAAAGCACATCACTCCCCCATAATGGGATATTACATTAATCTCTCACAAGAGCCAACTAAGAAATAAACAAGATGCAAAAGGCTCAACGCATGACACACACGTACATGATGTGCAAACCAACACACACATACTTGATTGCTCAAGATAATCAAGTTGGAAGCACAACATATACAAACACATGCAAGGAACGAAACCAAACATGCAAAGGGGCAAGTAACTATCAATGTAAACACTTTAAGCATGAGTTACCGCAAGGAGGAACATTGGATATAAGATAGAAACTTGACAATACGAATGATTTGGCTTGAGACAATAAGAAAGATGGAGTCCCCTTATATCTTCATAATGTAGCCAAGTCTCCAATGACCTCCAAGAACACCTATTAATCAAGTATGAGCTAGTTGGTCCCCAACCAAGTTGGGTCCTAAGAGGTTAGTCACAATAGGCTTGGCTACCCAAATGGTTCTTTTCTTGACACCACTTTGAGCACCAACAAATCTGGCAAACACATTGCCAACCTTATCCTTCCCAAGAGAATAGATATCATCAATTAGAATAGGGTTGGATAAGGTACCATTTGTGCATGAAGAAGCGACGTGACCTTTTTCACGACATAGGTAGAAACGTCTACTCTTTACTTTCTTCTCACTTGATTTCTCAACTTGAGAAGCATTAGCTTGAGTTTTCTTGGGAAGAGGCCTTTCTTCAACTTGAGGTTGAGAATGAGAGTGAACTTGTGGCCGCTTCCCTTGTTGCTTGTCACTAATGACCTTCTTCTTCAAAGGGCAAGATTTAACATGACGCCCTTCAATTTTGCACTTGAAGCAAATGATCTTGGCCGAATTCTTGACTTGTTCTTGGCCCTTCTTATTGTTGCTCTTGGACTTCTTCTTCTTATTGGAGTTGAATCCAAGTCCACCTTTGTCATTGGAGGATTTTTGCACACTCAAGATATTGTTGAGTGTGAATTTCCCTTCATGACTCTTTTCCAAGTCTTTCTTCAAAGAAGTGACTTGGGCCTTGAGCTCTTTGATTTCCTCTACATGGTTAGTCTCAACACAAGTACTAGAGAAAGTATAAGCTTCATCATTAGAGCAACAAGGCAAGGAAAGCAATTCATCACAAGATCTACCAACATTGTGAGTAGATGAATTACAAGGACTAACACATGGCAACATAGCATTTTGACTAGAAGTAGTGCTAGTATCCACATGAGGCTCACTAGATGTTACCTTAGCAATCATGGCCTCATGATCTATCTTTAGCACATTATGGGATACTAGAAGATCATCATGAGAGCTTTTCATGGCTTTCTTCCAATTTCCCATAGTTGTTAGATAGCAACTCAAGTTGAGCCCGTAGCTCAACGTTCTCCTTCAAAATGGATGCTTCACAAGTAATATAGTTAGTATCACAAGCATCATCATTAACAACAATAGGAGAGGACAACTTGGCAAGCTCTTTTAAATAAGAAGCTTCAAGTTGATCATGAGGCTCGGTGAGTTTGATGAGCTCACCCTTGATGACCCTTGAGCCATTTTCGAGGTGCTCAAAATCCTCAAGGAGCCTAGCATGAGCAACTTCAAGCTTAGCATTTTTAGTTTCAAAAACATTGGCCACCTCAAGAGCTCTATCATGAGATTCCTTCACTCTAGATAATTCTAGAGCAAAATTCTCCTCAAGAGATTCCTTGGTGGTTTGTTCAAGATCAAGAGCTTGAGAGAGGTCCGCAATCTCATTAGCATAATCACGCTCATGACCTTCCATTTTATCAATGGTGACCTCATGCTCCTCAAGATGATAGCAATAGACATGATTTCCATTAAGTTGGAACGAGCAATTTTATTCTTATGAAGAGCTTTAAAAATCATTTCCCCCTTAATTTTTAAGGAGACAACATTATCATTCTCTTCATCATTATCCTCATCATTATTAGCATCAACATCATCATCAAGAGACATATTGGGGTTCAAGGTAGGAGATACCTTAGAAGCCTTGGCCACAAGGCAAACCGCAATAGATGATGATGTAGGATCTGTTGAAGCACCATTTAAGACCACATCTTGTTCCATGGGGTGTTGGGTTTCCTCTACATTGTTAGCACAACAATTCGAGGAAATATATGCATTTTTATCATGGCAACAAGACATAGTAAACATATCATCATGAGATTTAGTCAAGCAATTTCTACATGATATGCAAGGACTATCAACACAGGCATGTGAAACATTTGCAGTGCTCGAAGTGGCCCAAAGAAGGAGCATTGCAATAAGATAGTGATGAAGGATCATCCACAATAAGCATACTATCATCATTGCAATGACCAACACTACTCACCATATCATTACCTTGTGGCAAACCACATGTAGGTGAAGTAGAAGAAGTTGAGAAGACTATACGACCGGAGGTGGAGGGAGAACAATCATCCCCACAAATCTTGGACACACCATATTTATCTTGAAGCTTCGTCCACAACTCATGAGCATCCCAGAACGGCATGAGTTGAAATATAACTACATTGCTCAAAGCATCGAAAAGCACATTAGAAGCTTGAGCATTGAGATAAGAGTTTTTCTCATCCTCTAAAGATAATCTTTGGGGATCCTTTGGAGGAGAAAAATCCATATCTACAATTCGCTCTAAATTTGGGTCCATGACCCTAAAGAGATTAAGCATGTGAATTACCCAAACATCAAAATTTGTGCCATTAAAACTAAGAGTTTCAGAGAATCCTAATCCCCTAGTCGACATTTTTACTCTCTAGGCAGTAAAGCCTAATAAAGAGGGATGAGCCTATGATACCAATTGAAAGATCGTGGATGTCGCCTAGAGGGGGGTGCATAGGCGTTTTAAAATAATTACTGTTTAGGCTTGAACAAATGCGGAATAAACCTAGCGGTTAATTTGTCAAGCACAAAACCTAAAACAACTAGGCTCACCTATGTGCACCAACAACTTATGCTAAGCAAGATAAGCAACTATGTGATAGCAAGATATATGACAAGAAACAATATGGCTATCACAAAGTAAAGTGCATAAGTAAAGGGGCTCGGGTAAGAGATAACCGAGGCACGCGGAGACGACGATGTATCCCGAAGTTCACACCCTTGCGGATGCTAATCTCCGTTTGGAGCGGTGTGGAGGCACAATGCTCCCCAAGAAGCCACTAGGGCTACCGTAATCTCCTCACGCCCTCACACAATGCAAGATGTCGTGATTCCACTAAGGGACCCTTGAGGGCGGTCACCGAACACGTACAAATGGCAACCCTTGGGGGAGGTTACCGAACCCGTACACTTTGTCAACCCTTGGGGCGGTCACCGGAACCCGTCAAATTGCTCGGGGCGATCTCCACAACCTAATTGGAGACCCCGACGCTTGCCCGGAGCTTTACACCACAATGATTGAGCTCCGAACACCACAAAGGTTGGGGTTAACTCCCCAACGACACCATGAAACTTCACCACAATGGAATATGGCTCCGAGGTGACCTCAACCGTCTAGGGCGCCCAAGCACCCAAGAGGAACAAGCTCAAGGGTACCAAGCACCCAAGAGTAATAAGCTTCTCAACTTGTAACTTCCACGTATCACCATGGAGAACTCAAACCGATGCACCAAATGCAATGGCAAGGGCACACGGAGTGCCCAAGTCCTTCTCTCCCAAATCCCACCGAAGCAACAAATGCTAGGGAGGAAAATGAGAGGAAGAACAAAGAAGAGAACACGAAGAACTCCAAGATCTAGATCCAAGGGGTTCCCCTCACATAGAGAAGAAAGTGATTGGTGGAAACGTGGATCTAGATCTCCTCTCTCTTTTCCCTCAAGAACTAGCAAGAATCATTGGAGGGATTGAGAGTTAGCAAGCTCGAAGAAGGTCAACAATGGGGGAAGAACATGAGCTAAAGAGATAAGGTTCATTGGGGAAGAAGACCCCCTTTTATAGGTGGGGAAGAATCTAACCGTTATGCTCACAACCCTCACAGAGCGGTACTACCGCTAGGGGGTAGTACCCCTTCGAAAAACAACAGCGAGGAGGAAAAAGGCCAGTAGTACCGCCAAAGCGGTACTACCGCTCGACCTCACGGTACTACCGCTAGGGATAGCGGTACTACCGCAAATGGTAGCGGTACTACTGCTTGCGAGCGGTACAAAAAATACTTCCACGCCTACTTCCGCTGAGCAAACCACGAGATTTTGGTCCGGAGCGGTACTACCGCTCAGGAGCCGCGGTAGTACAGCTTAGGAGCGGTACTACCACTCAGGAGCCGCGGTAGTACCGCTCTGGAGTGGTAGTAAAAAATTGCATCCGCTCTAGCCGCGGTAGTACCGCTGCAGCCTTTACCAAAACAGCCACAACTTCTGCAAACGGACTACGGATTCGACGAAACCAAGTTTGTTGGAAAGCTAACGACATGGGCTAACACAATCTTGATAGAAATATCAATAAGAAGCAAATGAGAAAATGACCATAATAAAATGGTGATTACCCTTCCTCGGATAAGACCGGTAAAACCTCCAACACCGAAAACATCATAGAAGATGCATGCGAACTCCGTTTTCGATGAAATCAAGGTTGTCATCAAGATGACCATAAGCTCTAAGACTCACAAATAGAACCAAACAAGAACCAAGAAATATTATGCAAGCATGAAATGGTTTGATCTCTCTACGAATGATACGATCAAGCTACTCACTTGAGAGCCCCCCTTGATAGTACGGCAAACGGTCCTGTAACCCGGTCTCCAAACTACCACCATGAGACCGGTAGAATAGAGAATCTATCAAGGCCAAACCTTTGCCTTGCACAAATTCCACTTGAGCTAGATGTAGATGATCTTGACTTCCTCAAGTAGGACCACCTTTCTTGATTGCGTTGGCTCAGTGAAGACTAGTAGATTGCTCCCCCATACTCCATTATGGGTGAGCCACTTTTCGGCACATCTTCACAAGTCCATTGTCACCACAATGGACGGCAATATTCAAGCACTTGATCTCTTCGTGATGCATCACTTGAACGTGCACACCGCAACCTAACCCCACAAAGAACTCTCATGAAGACTATGGGTTAGTACACAAAGCGTAATGGTCAATGCTTACCATACCATGGGATCACTTGATCCCTCTCAGTACATCTTCTATGCTTTGTGATTTGATCAACTTGATTCACTCTTGACTTAGTCTTGATCAACCTTGAACCTTTCCAACTCTCTTCATTTGGATGATGCCTGAAGGTAAGCATGAATGATCACACAATCTTCTTCTTCAAGACATGCTTGCAATAAGCTCAACTCTCATGCCAATCTTTAGGTAATTCCTTGAATAGCACCTTGGTCGACACAAACTCTCCTTGAAACCAACACATGTACTCCAAGAAAAGCCTATGGACAAAACCTTCAAATATAACTCAAGGCAACCATTAGTCCATAGAGATTGTCATCAATTACCAAAACCAAACATGGGGGCACCGCATGTTCTTTCAATCTTGGTAATTGATGATAATCACTTTCAAGAGAGTTTATACAAGGAATTATGCATCACCATGCAATGCAACAACCAATAATGCATGCGTATGAGATGCAAATGCTTAGGAACAAAACCAAAGCAAGGAGAAAACTCTGAAGACTTCTCCACAAAACTCTCTGAAACTTCTCCCCCATTGGCATCGATTGCCAAAATGGGAGAAAAGCTTAGAAGGCCAATAAATTGTGTTCCTCCATAAATTGTGTATTTCTCAACAAGAGAGTGGAATGCCATACACATATCCAAAGGTAAATACTTGGAGGAACACAAACTATATTGAGGCACAAAGATTGCTAAAGAATGATATGCCACAAGGACATAACAAAGAGAGACACGAGCAATCAAGCAATCAAAAGATACCAATTGAAGCAAGCAATCAAAGGATATAATTGAACCAACTAGACCAAAGATCCTACGAGCCACATGAATAAGGATATTATGATATGAGCAGAGGAGTGTTCTAAGCTATAGAAGCTCCCCATGATTTGTGCACACATAAGAATTTTTGTATTTGGATACAAAGTGCACAAAATAGGATCATGGCTCCCCCAAAATCAATAGAAACTTACAACAAGTGCAAGTGAGCATAGGAAACAAAGCCTAGTACTTACAACAAACACATGGTTGAGCAACAAGTAAAAGAGGCAACTTAAGAATGGGCTCAACCAAAATGATGTGAGTGAGTCAAGGCAATGCACTTGAGAAGACTAATGTATGGATGAGCATTAAGCATCAATAAAGTCTTGAAAGAATGAGGCTGGTGCACGACCTATCCTATCATTCCCACACACAACTAGCAAATGGGTTCACAAGCTTACTAATAAGCATATAAAGAACCTATGCTTGTGACAACCCATGGTGAAGATAGAAGATGAAAGCCTCATCAAGACGAGGGATACCAATTAAGATGGCAAAAGCCTCATAAAGATAAGCATGAGGAAAATAATCTTCACCACACAAGAGTGCATCAAGATGCAACGATAGAAGACACGCACTCAAGGCAAAAGCTTTTGCTGAGCCACCAAAGAAATAACATAAGAAAGACAAGGTGGACATGAAAGAAAGGATATCAACTAGATATGCGACTTCTCTCAAGTGTATAAGATTCTAGGTAGACGAAATCATGATGATATATATCTACAAAGAAGGATGTACACCCGAAATAGTTACAACACGAGGAACAAGATATCAAAAGGGAGGTCATACATATACCAATAAGATATTTGCTTGGAAGCATAGCACATGGCTAGATATGGTCTTACTGTATATAAGTGAATTCCTACCACACACCCATCAAAGACATCACAACTAGCAACAAGAGATCATTGTTGGGATGCTTTGAGAAAGGGAACAAGTATCACAAGAATGAATGAATAACATGCCGTGATACAACCTACACAAGGTTGATGCAAGAAATGTGTGCATGAAGAATATGAAGATACTTGTTACCGAGTTAACATTGGAAGGATGTAGTAGATACCAATTGAAGGTAGATAGTAGTTCATTGATCATCCTAGCTCGACTTCAATAAGCACATGATGACAACACCTTCCTTGTGAGTGAGCCAAGAATCCAATGTATCTCCAATTGTTTCTAGAACAACAACACAAACAAAATGGCACCCGAACTCATTGGGACCAAAGAGTTAGAGAACCAACAATACATAGGACAAACTCCACATAAAAATGTGCCTATAGATACGAAAATGAATTTCATGCACATCTCATCCAATTTGAGACTTGGTGGAGTTTCCCCTATATATTGGGTCAAAGAAAGAAAGCATGCCAAAGATACTACACGAAGTTAATATGCATGCTCAAGAATTTCAAGAACCCATACCAAATGACAAAGAAATACCAAGAGAAGAAAAGATACCAAATGAATAAATCATCACTTGGAGGATATCAATTGAAAGATACATCAAGGAATGAGATATCCATTGATACCCACTAAATCAAACCCCCAAAATAGAGGATGGTTCCAAACAAACCAAGCTCTCTACAAAGTTTCATGATGGCACAAAGTACCAAAACGAAAACGGCTTGCCTTCCACCAACACACACTTGATAAGGACCGCAAGAGTGTTTATTAGAAAATAGGATAGCTCCCCCAAGACTAGTGCATTATAGAGAATTTGTATTTGAATACAAAATGCACAAGGTGGGATCACCACTTTCACTATATCTAGAAAACACTGGACAAGATCAAGAAATAAACAAGATCCACAAGTGGTATGGAAGACAAAGGGAGTTGATACATTCCTTAGCAAGAGAAAAGGCAAATAAAAGCAAAAGCCAATGTAAATATGATCAATAAATTCTACCACACAAGTGAGTACCAATTGTCAAAAGACAAGATGTAAATGGAAATAATTCCTGGTGGTAGATAGCAAGGATATCCGACATCATCTTCACACCAAACAAAAAGCAAATTGCAACTTGTTGAGCTAACATGCCACCTAGGAACAAGATAATTTACAATATCAACTCTAGGTGACAATATCTCAAATGTACACATTTTCTAGGCTAGTAATATACACATAGCATATTACTCCCCCATAATGTGATACCAATTAAGGATAAACAAGATGCAAATAAAAGGATCCAACAAGAGATAATTAATGGACTATTTAGAATTTGAATTTCTCATGAGAAGACATACCACATAGCGACTAGATAATCTTGAAATGTCAATACTAGATGGTATTACTAATGTACACACATTTATAGGATTGTGAGGTGCACAAAGCACATCACTCCCCCATAATGGGATATTCCATTAATCTCTCACAAGAGCCAACTAAGAAATAAACAAGATGCAAAAGGCTCAACGCATGACACACACATACATGATATGCAAACCAACACACACATACTTGATTGCTTAAGATAATCAAGTTGGAAGCACAACATATACAAACACATGCAAGGAACGAAACCAAAGACAAGCATGGAACAATAAAAAATTATAGATACGTTGGAGATGTATCAAGCATCCCCAAGCTTAATTCTTGCTCGTCCTCGAGTAGGTAAATGATAAAAACAGAATTTTTGATGTGGAATGCTACCTAACATATTTATCCATGTACTTCTCTTTATTGTGGCACGAAAGATAAAAGTTTAATATTGACATAAAAATAATAATACTTCAAGCATACTAACAAAGTAATCATGTCTTCTCAAAATAACATGGCCAAAGAAAGCTATCCCTACAAAATAATATAGTCTGGCTATGCTTTATCTTCATCACACAAAATATTTAAATCATGCACAACCTGGATGACAAGCCAAGCAATTGTTTCATACTTTTGATGTTCTCAAAAAATTTCAATCTTCACGCAATACATGAGCGTGAGCCATGGACATAGCACTATAGGTGGAATAGAATGGTGGTTGTTGATACGTCTCCAACGTATCTACTTTTCCAAACACTTTTGCCCTTGTTTTGGACTCTAACTTGTATGATTTGAATGGAATTAACCCGGACTGACGTTGTTTTCAGCAGAATTGCCATGATGTTGTTTTATGTGCAGAAAACAAAAGTTCTCGGAATGACCTGAAACTCCACGGGATATCTTACAATAAATAATAAAAAATCCTTGCCAAAGATGAAGACCAGGGGGCCCACACCCTTCTCACGAGGGTGGGGGCATCCCCCCTAGGGCGCGCCATCCTACCTTGTGGGCCCCCTGGAGACCCCCCGACTCCAACTCCAACTCTATATAACTGCTTTCGGGGAGAAAAAATAAGAGAGAAGAAATCATCGCGTTTTACGATACAGAGCCGCCGCCAAGCCCTAAAACCTCTCGGGAGGGCTGATCTAGAGTCCGTTCGGGGCTCCGGAGAGGGGGATTCGTCGCCGTCGTCATCATCAACCATCCTACATCACCAATTTCATGATGATCACCACCGTGCGTGAGTAATTCCATCGTAGGCTTGCTGGACGGTGATGGGTTGGATGAGATTCACCATGTAATCGAGTTAGTTTTGTTAGGGTTTGATCCCTAGTATCCACTATGTTCTAAGATTGATGTTGCTATGAGTTTGCTATGCTTAATGCTTGTCACTAGGGCCCGAGTGCCATGATTTCAGATCTGAACCTATTATGTTTTCATCAATATATGAATGTTCTTGATCCTATCTTGCAAGTCTATAGTCACCTATTATGTGTTATGATCCGTTAACCCCGAAGTGACAATAAGCGGGATACTTACCGGTGATGACCGTAGTTTGAGGAGTTCATGTATTCACTATGTGCTAATGCTTTGTTCTGGTTCTCTATTAAAAGGAGGCCTTAATATCCCTTAGTTTCCATTAGGCCCCCGCTGCAACGGGAGGGTAGGACAAAAGATGTCATGCAAGTTCTTTTCCATAAGCACGTATGACTATATTCGGAATACATGCCTACATTACATTGACGAATTGGAGCTAGTTCTGTGTCACCCTATGTTATGACTGTTACACGATGAACCGCATCTGGCATAATTATCCATCATTGATCCAATGCCTACGAGCTTTCCATATACTGGTTTACGCTTATTTACTTTCCCGTTGCTATTGTTACAATCACTACAAAACACCAAAAACATTACTTTGCTTTCATTACTCTTTTGTTACCGTTACCATCACTATCATATTACTCTGCTACTAAACACTTCGCTGCAGATACTAAGTTTCCAGGTATGGTTGAATTGACAACTCAGCTGCTAATACTTGAGAATATTCTTTGGCTCCCCTTGTGTCGAATCAATAAATTTGGGTTGAATACTCTACCCTCGAAAGCTGTTGCGATCCCCTATACTTGTGGGTTATCAAGACTAATTTCTGGCGCCGTTGCCGGGGAGCATAGCTCTATTCTTTGAGTCACTTGGGATTTATATCTGCTAGACACTATGAAGAACTTGAGAGATCCAAAAACTAAGATCTATCCCTCAACTATGAGGGAAGGTAAGGAACTGCCATCTAGCTCTGCACTTGATTCACCTTCTGTTATGAGTAAGCTTGCGACACCTACACCTGCTTCTGCTATCCGTTCTAATATGTCGCATGTTATTGATGATGCTACTTCTGCTATGCATGATACTTATGATGAAACTACCTCTATGCCTGATACTACTATGCCACTTAGTGATTTTCTAGAGGAACGACTTGCTAGGGCTAGAGAGATTGAAAATATTGAATCTGATTATGAAGGTGAAAGTGATGATGAAGAATCACTTGTTATTCCTGAGGGTTATTTATTTGATCAAAATGCTTCTTTAGCTATTTTAGCCTACAAAGATAGATATGAACTCAAAAGGTTATTAGCTAAATGGAATAAGCAATCTCCAAATGCTAGGATGAGACCTGACCCTGCTTTTTCTCCTTCACCTATATGTGTTGCTGATAAGGATTATGAATTCTCTATTGATCCTGATATAATTACTTTGGTTGAATCTGATCCTTTTCACGGTTATGAATCTAAAACTGTTGTAGCACATCTTACTAAATTAAATGATATAGCCACCCTGTTCACTAATGATGAGAGATATCGCTACTTTTATATCCTTCAAATATTTCCATTCTCATTAAAGGGTGATGCTTGTTGGGGAACGTAGTAATTTCAAAAAAATTCCTACGCACACGCAAGATCATGTGATGCATAGCAACGAGGGGGAGAGTATTGTCTACGTACCCAACGCAGACCGACTGCGGAAGCGATGACACGACGTAGAGGAAGTAGTCGTACGTCTTCACGATCCAACCGATCAAGCACCGAAACTACGGCACCTCCGAGTTCGAGCACACGTTCAGCTCGATGACGATCCCCGGACTCCAATCCAGCAAAGTGTCGGGGAAGAGTTCCGTCAGCACGACGGCGTGGTGACGATCTTGATGAACTACAGCAGCAGGGCTTCACCTAAACTCCGCTACAGTATTATCAAGGAATATGGTGGCAGGGGGCACCGCACACGGCTAAGGAACAGATCACGTGGATCAACTTGTGTGTTTTAGGGTGCCTCTATCTCAGTATATAAAGGAGCCAAGGGGGGAGGGGGGCGCCGTCCAGGGAGAGAGGCGCAGGAGGAGTCCTACTCCTTCCGGGAGTAGGACTCCCCCCCCCCCAATCCTATTCCAACTAGGATTCCCAAGGGGGAAAGGGGAAGAAGGGTGGCCGGCCACCTCTCCTAGTCCTAATAGGACTAGGGGAAGGGGGGAGGCGCGCAGCCCTTGTGGGCAGCCCCTTCACCTTTCCACTAAGGCCCATGAAGGCCCATATGGCTCCCGGGGGGTTCCGGTAACCTCCCGGTAATCCGGTAAAATCCCGATTTCACCCGGAACACTTCCGATGTCCAAACATAGGCTTCCAATATATCAATCTTTACGTCTCGACCATTTCGAGACTCCTCGTCATGTCCGTGATCACATCCGGGACTCCGAACAACCTTCGGTACATCAAAACTCATAAACTCATAATATAACTGTCATCGAAACCTTAAGCGTGCGGACCCTACGGGTTCGAGAACAATGTAGACATGACCGAGACATGTCTCCGGTCAATAACCAATAGCGGGACCTGGATGCCCATATTGGCTCCTACATATTCTACGAAGATCTTTATCGGTCAGACCGCATAACAACATACGTTGTTCCCTTTGTCATCGGTATGTTACTTGCCCGAGATTCGATCGTCGGTATCCAATACCTAGTTCAATCTCGTTACCGGCAAGTCTCTTTACTCGTTCCGTAATACATCATCTCACAACTAACATATTAGTTGTAATGCTTGCAAGGCTTATGTGATGTGTATTACCGAGAGGGCCCAGAGATACCTCTCCGACAATCGGAGTGACAAATCCTAATCTCGAAATACGCCAACCCAACATCTACCTTTGGAGACACCTGTAATGCTCCTTTATAATCACCCAGTTACGTTGTGACGTTTGGTAGCACCCAAAGTGTTCCTCCGGCAAACGGGAGTTGCATAATCTCATAGTCATAGGAACATGTATAAGTCATGAAGAAAGCAATAGCAACATACTAAACGATCGTGTGCTAAGCTAATGGAATGGGTCATGTCAATCAGATCATTCAACTAATGATGTGACCTCTTTAATCAAATAACAACTCATTGTTCATGGTTAGGAAACATAACCATCTTTGATTAACGAGCTAGTCAAGTAGAGGCATACTAGTGACACTTTGTTTGTCTATGTATTCACACATGTATTATGTTTCCGATTAATACAATTCTAGCATGAATAATAAACATTTATCATGATTATAAGGAAATAAATAATAACTTTATTATTGCCTCTAGGGCATATTTCCTTCAGTCTCCCACTTGCACTAGAGTCAATAATCTAGATTACACTGTAATGATTCTAACACCCATGGAGCTTTGGTGCTGATCATGTTTTGCTCGTGGAAGAGGCTTAGTCAACGGGTCTGCAACATTCAGATCCGTATGTATCTTGCAAATCTCTATGTCTCCCACCTGGACTAGATCCCGGATGGAATTGAAGCGTCTCTTGATGTGTTTGGTCCTTTTGTGAAATCTGGATTCCTTTGCCAAGGCAATTGCACCAGTGTTGTCACAAAAGATTTTCATTGGACCCGATGCACTAGGTATGACACCTAGATCGGATATGAACTCCTTCATCCAGACTCCTTCATTTGCTGCTTCCGAAGCAGCTATGTACTCCGCTTCACATGTAGATCCCGCTACGACGCTTTGTTTAGAACTGCACCAACTGACAGCTCCACCGTTTAATGTAAACACGTATCCGGTTTGCGATTTAGAATCGTCCGGATCAGTGTCAAAGCTTGCATCAACGTAACCTTTTACAGTGAGCTCTTTGTCACCTCCATATACGAGAAACATATCCTTAGTCCTTTTCAGGTATTTCAGGATGTTCTTGACCGCTGTCCAGTGATCCACTCCTGGATTACTTTGGTACCTCCCTGCTAAACTTATAGCAAGGCACACATCAGGTCTGGTACACAGCATTGCATACATGATAGAGCCTATGGCTGATGCATAGGGAACATCTTTCATATTCTCTCTATCTTCTGCAGTGGTCGGGCATTGAGTCTTACTCAACTTCACACCTTGTAACACAGGCAAGAATCCTTTCTTTGCTTGATCCATTTTGAACTTCTTCAAAATTTTGTCAAGGTATGTGCTTTGTGAAAGTCCAATTAAGCGTCTTGATCTATCTCTATAGATCTTAATGCCTAATATGTAAGCAGCTTCACCGAGGTCTTTCATTGAAAAACTTTTATTCAAGTATCCCTTTATGCTATCCAGAAATTCTATATCATTTCCAATCAGTAATATGTCATCCACATATAATATCAGAAATGCTACAGAGCTCCCACTCACTTTCTTGTAAATACAGGCTTCTCCGAAAGTCTGTATAAAACCAAATGCTTTGATCACACTATCAAAACGTTTATTCCAACTCCGAGAGGCTTGCACCAGTCCATAAATGGATCGCTGGAGCTTGCACACTTTGGTAGCTCCCTTTGGATCGACAAAACCTTCTGGTTGCATCATGTACAACTCTTCTTCCAGAAATCCATTCAGGAATGCAGTTTTGACATCCATCTGCCAAATCTCATAATCATAAAATGCGGCAATCGCTAACATGATTCGGACAGACTTAAGCATCGCTACGGGTGAGAAAGTCTCATCGTAGTCAACCCCTTGAACTTGTCGAAAACCTTTCGCGACAAGTCGAGCTTTGTAGACAGTAACATTACCATCAGCGTCAGTCTTCTTCTTGAAGATCCATTTATTCTCAATTGCTTGCCGATCATCGGGCAAGTCAACCAAAGTCCATACTTTGTTCTCATACATGGATCCCATCTCAGATTTCATGGCTTCAAGCCACTTTGCGGAATCTGGGCTCACCATCGCTTCTTCATAGTTCGTAGGTTCATCATGATCTAGTAGCATGACTTCCAGAACAGGATTACCGTACCACTCTGGTGCGGATCTTACTCTGGTTGATCTACGAGGTTCAGTAGTATCTTGTTCTGAAGTTTCATGATCATTATCATTAACTTCCTCACTTATTGGTGTAAGTGTCGCAGAAATAGTTTTCTGTGATGTACTACTTTCCAATAAGGGAGCAGGTACAGTTACCTCGTCAAGTTCTACTTTCCTCCCACTCACTTCTTTCGAGAGAAACTCCTTCTCAAGAAAGTTTCCGAATTTAGCAACAAAAAGTCTTGCCTTCGGATCTATGATAGAAGGTGTATCCAATAGTTTCCTGGATATCCTATGAAGACACATTTCTCCGATTTGGGTTCGAGCTTATCAGGTTGAAGCTTTTTTCACATAAGCATCGCAGCCCCAAACTTTCAGAAACGACAACTTTGGTTTCTTGCCAAACCACAGTTCATAAGGCGTCGTCTCAACGGATTTTGATGGTGCCCTATTTAACGTGAATGCGGCCGTCTCTAGAGCGTATCCCCAAAATGATAGCGGTAAATCAGTAAGAGACATCATAGATCGCACCATATCTAGTAAAGTACGATTACGACATTCAGACACACCATTACGCTGTGGTGTTCCGGGTGGCGTGAGTTGCGAAACTATTCCACAGTTTTTCAAATGTACACCAAACTCATAACTCAAATATTCTCCTCCACGATCAGATCGTAGAAACTTTATTTTCTTGTTACGATGATTTTCAACTTCACTCTGAAATTCTTTGAACTTTTCAAATGTTTCAGACTTATGTTTCATTAAGTAGATATATCCATATCTGCTCAAATCATCTGTGAAGGTGAGAAAATAACGATATATGCCACGAGCCTCAATATTCATCGGACCACATACATCGGTATGTATGATTTCCAACAAATTTGTTGCTCTCTCCATAGTACCGGAGAACGGTGTTTTAGTCATCTTGCCCATGAGGCACGGTTCGCAAGTACCAAGTGATTCATAATCAAGTGGTTCCAAAAGTCCATGAGTATGGAGTTTCTTCATGCGCTTTACACTGATATGACCTAAACGACAGTGCCACAAATAAGTTGCACTTTCATTATCAACTCTGCATCTTTTGGCTTCAACATTATGAATATGTGTATTACTACTATCGAGATTCAATAAAAATAGACCACTCTTCAAGGGTGCATGACCATAAAAGATATTACTCATATAAATAGAACAACCATTATTCTCTGATTTAAATGAATAACCGTCTCGCATTAAACAAGATCCAGATATAATGTTCATGCTCAACGCTGGCACCAAATAACAATTATTTAGGTCTAATATTAATCCCGAAGGTAGATGTAGAGGTAGCGTGCCGACCGCGATCACATCGACTTTGGAACCGTTTCCCACGCGCATCGTCACCTCGTCCTTAGCCAATCTTCGCTTAATCCGTAGCCCCTGTTTCGAGTTGCAAATATTAGCAACAGAACCAGTATCAAATACCCAGGTGCTACTGCGAGCATTAGTAAGGTACACATCAATAACATGTATATCACATATACCTTTGTTCACCTTGCCATCCTTCTTATCCGCCAAATACTTTGGGCAGTTCCGCTTCCAGTGACCAGTCTGCTTATAGTAAAAGCACTCAGTTTCAGGCTTAGGTCCAGACTTGGGTTTCTTCTCTTGAGCAGCAACTTGTTTGCCGTTCTTCTTGAAGTTCCCCTTCTTCTTCCCTTTGCCCTTTTTCTTGAAACTAGTGGTTTTGTTTACCATCAACACTTGATGCTCCTTTTTGAAATGTACCTCCGCAGCTTTCAGCATTGCGAAGAGCTCGGGAATAGTCTTGTTCATCCCTTGCATATTATAGTTCATCACGAAGCTCTTGTAGCTTGGTGGCAGTGATTGGAGAATTCTGTCAATGACGCAATCATCTGGAAGATTAACTCCCAATTGAATCGAGTGATTATTATACCCAGACATTTTGAGTATATGCTCACTGACAGAACTGTTCTCCTCCATCTTGCAGCTATAGAACTTATTGGAGACTTCATATCTCTCAATTTGGGCATTTGCTTGAAATATTAACTTCAACTCCTGAAACGTCTCATATGCTCCATGACGTTCAAAACGTCGTTGAAGTCCCGATTCTAAGCCGTAAAGCATGGCACACTGAACTATCGAGTAGTCATCAGCTTTGCTCTGCCAGACGTTCATAACATCTGGTGTTGCTCCAGCAGCAGGCCTGGCACCCAGCGGTGCTTCCAGGACGTAATTCTTCTATGCAGCAATGAGGATAATCCTCAAGTTACGGACCCAGTCCGTGTAATTGCTACCATCATCTTTCAACTTTGCTTTCTCAAGGAACGCATTAAAATTCAACGAAACAACAGCACGAGCCATCTATCTACAATCAATCATAAATAAGCAAGATACTATCAGGTACTAAGTTCATGATAAATTTAGTTCAATTAATCATATTACTTAAGAACTCCCACTTAGATAGACATCCCTCTAATCCTCTAAGTGATCACGTGATCCAAATCAACTAAACCATGTCCGATCATCACGTGAGATGGAGTAGTTTCATCGGTGAACATCATTATGTTGATCATATCTACTATATGATTCACGCTCGACCTTTTGGTCTTCGTGTTCCGAGGCCATATCTGTATATGCTTGGCTCGTCAAGTATAACCTGAGTATTCCGCGTGTGCAACTGTTTTGCACCCGTTGTATTTGAACGTAGAGCCTATCACACCCGATCATCACGTGGTGTCTCAGCATGAAGAACTTTCGCAACGGTGCATACTCAGGGAGAACACTTCTTGATAATTTAGTGAGAGATCATCTTATAATGCTACCGTCAATCAAAGCAAGATAAGATGCATAAAAAGATAAAAATCACATGCAATCAATATAAGTGATATGATATGGCCATCATCATCTTGTGCTTGTGATCTCCATCTCCGAAGCACCGTCATGATCACCATCGTCACCGGCGCGACACCTTGATCTCCATCGTAGCATCGTTGTCGTCTCGCCAATCTTATGCTTCCACGACTATCACTACCGTTTAGTAATAAAGTAAAGCATTACATCGCGATTGCATTGCATACAATAAAGCGACAACCATATGGCTCCTGCCAGTTGCCGATAACTTGGTTACAAAACATGATCATCTCATACAATAAAATTCAGCATCATGCCTTGACCATATCACATCACAACATGCCCTGCAAAAACAAGTTAGACGTCCTCTACTTTGTTGTTGCATGTTTTACGTGGCTGCTACGGGCTAAAGTAAGAACCAATCTCACCTACGCATCAAAACCACAACGATAGTTTGTCAAATAGACTCCGTTTTAACCTTCGCAAGGACCGGGCGTAGCCACACTCGGTTCAACTAAAGTTGGAGAGACAGTCGCCCGCAAGCCATCTATGTGCAAAGCACGTCGAGGGAACCGGTCTCGCGTAAGCGTACGCGTAAGGTTGGTCCGGGTCGTCTCGTCCAACAATACCGCCGAACCAAAGTATGACATGCTGGTAGGCAGTATGACTTGTATCGTCCACAACTCACTTGTGTTCTACTCGTGCATATAACATCAACATAAATAACCTAGGCTCGGATGCCACTGTTGGGGAACGTAGTAATTTCAAAAAAAATTCCTACGCACACGCAAGATCATGTGATGCATAGCAACGAGGGGGAGAGTATTGTCTACGTACCCAACGCAGACCGACTGCGGAAGCGATGACACGACTTAGAGGAAGTAGTCGTACGTCTTCACGATCCAACCGATCAAGCACCGAAACTACGGCACCTCCGAGTTCGAGCACACGTTCAGCTCGATGACGATCCCCGGACTCCAATCCAGCAAAGTGTCGGGGAAGAGTTCCGTCAGCACGACGGCGTGGTGACGATCTTGATGAACTACAGCAGCAGGGCTTCGCCTAAACTCCGCTACAGTATTATCGAGGAATATGGTGGCAGGGGGCACCGCACACGGCTAAGGAACAGATCACGTGGATCAACTTGTGTGTTTTAGGGTGCCTCTACCTCAGTATATAAAGGAGCCAAGGGGGGAGGGGGGCGCCGGCCAGGGAGAGAGGCGCAGGAGGAGTCCTACTCCTTCCGGGAGTAGGACTCCCCCCCCCCAATCCTATTCCAACTAGGATTCCCAAGGGGGAAAGGGGAAGAAGGGTGGCCGGCCACCTCTCCTAGTCCTAATAGGACTAGGGGAAGGGGGGAGGCGCGCAGCCCTTGTGGGCAGCCCCTTCACCTTTCCACTAAGGCACATGAAGGCCCATATGGCTCCCGGGGGGTCCCGGTAACCTCCCGGTAATCCGGTAAAATCCCGATTTCACCCGGAACACTTCCGATGTCCAAACATAGGCTTCCAATATATCAATCTTTACGTCTCGACCATTTCGAGACTCCTCGTCATGTCCGTGATCACATCCGGGACTCCGAACAACCTTCGGTACATCAAAACTCATAAACTCATAATATAACTGTCATCGAAACCTTAAGCGTGCGGACCCTACGGGTTCGAGAACAATGTAGACATGACCGAGACACGTCTCCGGTCAATAACCAATAGCGGGACCTGGATGCCCATATTGGCTCCTACATATTCTATTAAGATCTTTATCGGTCAGACCGCATAACAACATACGTTGTTCCCTTTGTCATCGGTATGTTACTTGCCCGAGATTCGATCGTCGGTATCCAATACGCCAATCGGAGTGACAAATCCTAATCTCGAAATATGCCAACCCAACATCTACTTTTGGAGACACCTGTAATGCTCCTTTATAATCACCCAGTTACGTTGTGACGTTTGGTAGCACCCAAAGTGTTCCTCCGGCAAACGAGAGTTGCATAATCTCATAGTCATAGGAACATGTATAAGTCATGAAGAAAGCAATAGCAACATACTAAAGGATCGTGTGCTAAGCTAATGGAATGGGTCATGTCAATCAGATCATTCAACTAATGATGTGACCTCTTTAATCAAATAACAACTCATTGCTCATGGTTAGGAAACATAACCATCTTTGATTAACGAGCTAGTCAAGTAGAGGCATACTAGTGACACTTTGTTTATCTATGTATTCACACATGTATTATGTTTCCGATTAATACAATTCTAGCATGAATAATAAAGATTTATCATGATTATAAGGAAATAAATAATAACTTTATTATTGCCTCTAGGGCATATTTCCTTCAATGCTAAGATATGGTTTAATTCTCTTGGTCCTGGTTGTGTGCGTAGTCCCCAGGATATGATTTACTACTTCTCTGCTAAATATTTCCCTGCGCATAAAAAACAAGCTGCTTTAAAGGAAATATACAACTTTGTGCAAATTAAAGATGAGAGTCTCCCACAAGCTTGGGGGAGGCTTCTCAAGTTACTTAATGCTTTGCCTGATCATCCTCTTAAGAAAAATGAAATACTTGATATCTTTTATAATGGACTAACCGATGCTTCTAGAGATTACCTGGATAGTTGTGCTGGTTCTCTTTTCAGGGAAAGAACACCAGATGAAGCTGAAATCTTATTGAATAATATGTTGACAAATGAAAATAATTGGGCACCTCTTGAGCTAGCTCCTGAGCCAGCTCCTGCTCCAATTAATGGTCCTATTCCTAAACCAACTCCGAAGAAGAGAGGTGTTCTATTTCTCAGTCCTAAAGATATGCAAGAGGCAAAGAAATCTATGAAAGAAAAAGGTATTAAAGCTGAAGATGTTAAGAATTTACCTCCTATTGAAGAAATACATGGTCTCAATTTACCGCCCGATGAAGAAATATATGATCTTAATCCTTTATTTATTGAAGAACCTCCAGACCTCGATAACCCAACACATGTAGTAAAGGTAAATTCTCTCTATAGATATGATAAAGCTGAAATCCCTCCTACTAAAATTGCTAGTCAATGCTTGGATGAGTTTGATAATTTTATGTTTAAGCAAGAAGACTTCAATGCTTATTTTGGTAGACAATTAAAACAAGATGCTGATATGATTAAATACTTGGGTGATTATATGGCTAATATTAGAGGTGAACTTAAACTTGTTAGCAAACATGCTTCTATGGTTACCACTCAAGTAGAACAAGTACTTAAAGCTCAAAAAGAATTGCTCAATGAGATGAATAGTAAGAAAAATGATTATGTTGTTAAAGTGGCTACTAGAACTGGTAGAATGACTCGGGAACCTTTGTATCCTGAAGGCCACTCTAAGAGAATTGAGCAAGATTCTCAGAGAAATAAAATTGATGCACCTAGTTCTTCTAAAAAGAAGAAAAAGAAAAATGATAGAACTGTGCAAACTTCTAGTGAACCTATTGCTGAACCACCTGATAATCCAAATGATATCTCTATGTCTGATGCTGAAACACAATCTGGTAATGAACATGAACCTAATGAAAATGTTAATGATGATGTTCATATTAATGCTCAACCTAGTAATGATAATGATATAGAAATTGAACCTGCTGTTGATCTTGATAACCCACAATCAAAGAATCAACGTTATGATAAGAAAGACTTTGTTGCTAGGAAACATGGTAAAGAAAGAGAACCTTGGGTTCAGAAACCCATGCCTTTTCCTCCCAAACCATCCAAGAAAAAGGATGATGAGGATTTTGAGCGCTTTGCTGAAATGATTAGACCTATATTTTTGCGTATGCGATTGACTGATATACTCAAAACAAATCCTCATGCTAAGTACATGAAAGATATTATTACAAATAAAAGAAAGATACCGGAAGCTGAAATTTCCACCATGCTTGCTAATTATACTTTTAAGGGTGGAATACCAAAGAAACTTGGGGATCCAGGAGTACCTACTATACCATGCTCCATTAAAAGAAACTATGTTAAAACTGCTTTATGTGATCTTGGAGCCGGTGTTAGTGTTATGCCTCTCTCTTTATATCGTAGACTTGATTTGAATAAGTTGACACCTACTGAAATATCTTTGCAAATGGCTGATAAATCAACTGCTATACCTGTCGGCATTTGTGAGGATTGCCTGTTGTAGTTGCAAATGTTACTATTTTAACGGACTTTGTTATTCTTGATATTCCCGAGGATGATAGTATGTCTATTATTCTTGGAAGACCTTTTCTTAATACTGCAGGGGCTGTTATTGATTGCAACAAAGGCAATGTCACTTTTCATGTTAATGGTGATGAGCATACGATACACTTTCCGAGGAAACAACCTCAAGTTCATAGTATCAATTCTATCGGAAAAATTCCATTGATTATATTTGGAGGTTTTGAATTTCCTCTTCCTACTGTCAAGAAGAAATATGATATACTTATTATTGGGGATGTGCATATCCCTGTTGAGGTAACCTAGTGTTATTCGAAATTTCTCTGGTTCCATGTTAATTGGAATGGGTTTGTTGACAAGACTTGATCAACCTTGTTAGTGGATTCCTTTAGACAAGCATGAGATGGATGAAACTATAAGCACAACTCTCTATAACCTTTCTATACTTTCTGTTATTTAGTTGAAATAAAGTAAAAATAAATAATTTTCTGTCTGTTATCTGATTATCCATGCAATATAAAAATACCTCGAAAATAAAAATTCTCCAAATGCCCTGAATATTAAATATGATTTTTTATAGAATATTTGAGGATTTATGGAACAAAGAACACACCAGGGGGGCCAACCACCTTGCCACGAGGGTGGAGGGCGCGCCCCTGCCTCGTGGGCCCATGGTGGCCCTCCTCCACTTATTCTTCCAGCCACACACTTCATCTTCCTCCCCCAAACACGAAAAACCAACTCAAACCCGAGTCCAAGCTTGTTTTGCTACCATTTTCGATCTCCTTGCTCGAAGCACCTCTCACAAAACTGCTTGGGGAGATTGTTCCTTGGTATGTGACTCCTCCATTGGTCCAATTAGTTTTTGTTCTAGTGCTTTATTCATTGCAAATTTGTGTTGCTTAGGTGACTCTGTTCTTGAGCTTGCATGTCAAATTTATATGGTCAAAAGTAGTTTTGATGCATGATATAGGCCCTAGGCACTTGTAGGAGTAGTTGCTATCAATATTATTGAGTTTGGTTTACTTTTATTTTCAAGTTACTAAAAATTTCAGAATTTTTCAGAAAATGATGAGGAGATTATTGAGGGGCTCATCGAGCCAAAGCTCGAAGGAAAAGGCACCGAAGCCTAAGTATAATTTGTCGCGCACCGCGGAGGTTCGGGCGTGTGAATGGCCTTCTAAGGATTTCTTGAGAGCAGCCGGCATTTATGAAGATTTTCATGAGTTGGCTCATAATGCAGGCCTCACCGCTTTCCTCCACGACCAATGCGATCAGTATCTCTTACTCACAAATACCTTTGTGCAAAACTTTCATTTCCATTCTAGGAACTCGCCACCTATGGTGGAGTTTCATTTATATGATGAGCATAAGGAGATGTCACTTTATGATTTTTGTCGGATTTGTTTAGTCCCTTTTGGGGGCAAGACAGAAGAACCACATCATGATGATGTGGAGGGATTTATTTATACTATCACTGTAGGGGAAACTAGGAAGGTTTCCGATGCACGAATCACTAGCATACATTTTCCTGTCTTGCGTTACTTTGCATTATTTGCTAGTCGTTGCTTAATTGGTCGCGGAAACTCTGGAAACCTTAGTATCCCTGATATTATTATTTTGCTCCAAGGTTTATACAGTGATAACACTTTTAGTATGGGCGGCATTATTGCTAGACAGTTAAGTATGAACCGTACTAAGGGTCCCATCTTTGGAGGCGTCTATGCCACACGCCTAGCTGCACATTTTAACATACCTATTAGGCATGCTGAGAAGGAGGAAAAAGTGCTGCCTCGTGTTTATTTAGATTATAAAAGTATGGTGGCACATGATTTTATTGTTAAGAATAGGGCAGGAGAGCTTAAATATCAATTGTTCTATAATAAACATCATCCTGAGACTATTACCTTGCCTGCTCCTGCTTTGTTTGATTTGACTGTAGGCAAGTACCTTGTTCCGTTGACGGCTATCCATGCCTACCGGAACCCTGCACCAGCCGAGGAGCCAGAACCGGAACCACAATTTGATCCTTCACGACAGTCTAACTATCAGTGGGATCCTTAGATGATTGCCAACCAGTGGCAATCGGAGCCTTCTTCTTCCTCATCACAATACGAACCCAACAATTATTATTATGGATATCAGCCAGGCCAGCCGTGGCCATAGACCAACTTAGCCTAAGCTTGGGGAGTACGTATTTCTCACCGACATTACATTTATGTTCACACACTCATTGTCAGATGTCGGTGCTCATACTTTTACATTGTATCATCCATGCTAGTTTATTTTCTTTTACGCTTTCTTCTTGTGTGTTTGATAAACCTTAAGAAAAAACCAAAAAAATTAGTTGTAGCTTTTAATTAATTTACTTTCCATGTTGTAGTAGTAATTAAAAAGAAAACCCAAAAATATTTCATGTTCTTCTTTTTGCTTGTTGGGTGCTTTCCCGTGTAAATAGTTTTATTTCTTTTCTTTTCTTTGGGGGTCAGTAAGAGAAGACCTTGATTAAATTGTTGAAGTGGCTCTTATATGCACTATTATTTATCTGACAAAAGAGCCCATATTGCCTTGTCTTCTCCTGTTTATTGAATGCTCGCAGATTCCAGCTTAGTCCAATGCACGTGCACTCTTATTATTATTCACATCGTTCGGTCGTGCAAGTGAAAGGCAATTATGATGATATATGATGGACTGACTGAGATGAGAAAAGCTGGTATGAACTCGACCTCCTTTGTTTTTGTAAATATGATGAGTTCATCGTTCTTGATTCAGCTTGTTATGAATAAACATGTTTGCAATGACAATTAGAGATCATAGTTGCTTATGCCATGCTTGATTAGCTATGAGTTATAATGGTTTACCTTGCGTGCCAACATGCTATTAAAATGGTTATGATGTGGTATGATAGGGTGGTATCCTCCTCTGAATGATTTAAGTGACTTGACTTGGCACATGTTCACGCATGTAGTTGAAACAAATCAACATAGCCTTCACGATATTTATGTTCATGGTGGATTATATCCTACTCATGCTTGCATCCAATGTTTGTTAATTTTAATGCATGTACATGGCTGTTGTCGCTCTCTAGTTGGTCGCTTCCCAGTCTTTTGCTAGCCTTCACCTGTACTAAGCGGGAATACTGCTTGTGCATCAAAACTCCTTAAACCCCAAAGTTATTCCACATGAGTCCACTATACCTTCCTATATGCGATATCTACCCGCCGTTCCAAGTAAATTTGTATGTGCCAAACTCTAAACCTTCAAATAATCATCTTGTTTTGTATGCTCGAATAGATCATGTATCAACTAGGGCTGTCTGTATCTTCCATGTTAGGCAGGTTATTCTCAAGAGGAGTGGACTCCGCTCCTCATTCACGAGATAAAGGGCTGGTCACCGGGATGCCCAGTCCCATGCTTTATACAAACTAAATCAAAATAATTGCAAACAAAACTCCCCCTGGGACCTGATGTATGTTGGAGGCACTCGTTGTTTCGAGCAAGCCATGGATTGATGTTTGTTGGTGGAGGGGGAGTATAAACTTTACCATTCTGTTTGGGAACCGCCTATAATGTGTGTAGCATGGAAGATATCGCCATCTCTTGGTTGTTATGTTGACAATGAAAGTATACCGCTCAAAATATTATTCACCTCTATTTCAAAACCGAGCTCTGGCACCTCTACAAATCCCTGCTTCCCTCTGCGAAGGGCCTATCTATTTACTTTTATGTTGAGTCATCACCCTCTTATTAAAAAGCACTAGCTGGAGAGCGCAGCTGTCATTTGCATTCATTACTGTTAATTTATATTGGGTGTGACTATGATTGGATCTCTTTTACCATGAATTACAATGTCTAGTCAGTCCTTGATCTTTAAAGGTGCTCTGCATTTATGTTTTGCGGTCTCAGAAAGGGCTAGCGAGATACCATCTTGTTATATCATATTATGATTGTTTTGAGAAAGTGTTGTCATCCGAGATTTATTATTATGGCTTGCTAGTTGATTATGCTATTGATATGAGTAATCATGAGACCTGAGATTATTGCAAATGTGGTTAGTTATAATCTTTGCTGAAAACTTGAATGCTAGCTTGACATATTTACAACAACAAGAGCAAACAGAGTTTGTAAAAGTTTTTCTTTATTTCTTTCAGTTTGTCAACTGAATTGCTTGAGGACAAGCAAGGGTTTAAGCTTGGGGGAGTTGATACGTCTCCAACGTATCTACTTTTCCAAACACTTTTGCCCTTGTTTTGGACTCTAACTTGTATGATTTGAATGGAACTAACCCGGACTGACGCTGTTTTCAGCAGAATTGCCATGATGTTGTTTTATGTGCAGAAAACAAAAGTTCTCGGAATGACCTGAAACTCCACGGGATATCTTACAATAAATAATAAAAAATCCTCGCCAAATATGAAGACCAGGGGCCCACACCCTTCTCACGAGGGGGGGGGCACCCCCCCCCCCAAGGGCGCGCCCCCTACCTCGTGGGCCCCCTGGAGACCCCCCGACTCCAACTTCAACTCTATATAACTGCTTTTGGGGAGAAAAAAATAAGAGAGAAGAAATCACCGCGTTTTACTATATGGAGCCGCCGCCAAGCCCAAAAACCTCTCGGGAGGGCTGATCTGGAGTCCGTTCGGGGCTCCGGAGAGGGGGATTCGTCGCTGTCGTCATCATCAACCATCCTCCATCACCAATTTCATGATGCTCACCGCCATGCGTGAGTAATTCCATCGTAGGCTTGCTGGACGGTGATGGGTTGGATGAGATTCACCATGTAATCGAGTTAGTTTTGTTAGGGTTTGATCCCTAGTATCCACTATGTTCTGAGATTGATGTTGCTATGACTTTGCTATGCTTAATGCTTGTCACTAGGGCCCGAGTGCCATGATTTTAGATCTGAACCTATTATGTTTTCATCAATATATGAGTGTTCTTGATCCTATCTTGCAAGTCTATAGTCACCTATTATGTGTTATGATCCGTTAACCCCGAAGTGACAATAATCGGGATACTTACCGGTGATGACCGTAGTTTGAGGAGTTCATGTATTCACTATGTGCTAATGCTTTGTTCTGGTTCTCTATTAAAAGGAGGCCTTAATATCCCTTAGTTTCCATTAGGACCCCGCTGCCACTGGAGGGTAGGGCAAAAGATGTCATGCAAAGTTCTTTTCCATAAGCACGTATGACTATATTCGGAATACATGCCTACATTACATTGACGAATTGGAGCTAGTTCTATGTCACCCTATGTTATGACTATTACATGATGAACCGCATCCGGCATAATTATCCATCATTGATCCAATGCCTACGAGCTTTCCATATACTGGTTTACGCTTATTTACTTTCCCGTTGCTATTGTTACAATCACTACAAAACACCAAAAACATTACTTTGCTTTCATTACTCTTTTGTTACCGTTACCATCACTATCATATTACTCTGCTACTAAACACTTTGCTACAGATACTAAGTTTCCAGGTGTGGTTGAATTGACAACTCAGCTGCTAATACTTGAGAATATTATTTGGCTCCCCTTGTGTCGAATCAATAAATTTGGGTTGAATACTCTACCCTCGAAAGTTGTTGTGATCCCCTATACTTGTGGGTTATCAGTTGTGGAGAAGACAAAAAGGAGAAGATAGTCTCACATCAACTAAGCATATCAGCAGGCTATGGAGATGCCCATCAATAGATATCAATGTGAGTGAGTAGGGATTTCCATGCAACGGATGCACTAGAGCTATAAGTGTATGAAAGCTCAAAAAGAAACTAAATGGGTGTGCATCCAACTCACTTGCTCACGAAGACCTAGGGCATTTTGAGGAAGCCCATCATTGGAATATACAAGCCAAGTTCTATAATGAAAGTTTCCCATTAGTATATGAAAGTGACAACATAGGAGACTCTCTATCATGAAGATCATGATGCTACTTTGAAGCACAAGTGTGGTAAAAGGATAGTAGCATTGCCCCTTATCTATTTTTCTCTCATTTTTGTTTTTGTTTTTTGGGCCTTCTCTCTTTTTATGGCCACTTTTTTCTTTTTTTTTTAATTTTTCGTCCGGAGTCTCATCCCGACTTGTGGGGGAATCATAGTCTCCATCATCCTTTCCTCACTTGGGACAATGCTCTAATAATGATGACCATCACACTTTTATTTACTTACAACTCAAGAATTACAACTCGATACTTAGAACAAAATATGACTCTATATGAATGCCTCCGGCGGTGTACCGGGATGTGCAATGACTCATGAGTGACATGTATGAAAGAATTAGGAATGGTGGCTTTGGCACAAATACGATGTCAACTACATGATCATGCGAAGCAATATGACAATGATGGAGCGTGTCATAATAAACGGAACGGTGGAAAGTTGCATGGCAATATATCTCGGAATGGCTATGGAAATGCCATAATAGGTAGGTATGGTGGCTGTTTTGAGGAAGGTAATGGTGGGTGTATGGTACCGGCGAAAGTTGTGCGGCACAAGAGAGGCTAGCAATGGTGGAAGGGTGAGAGTGCGTATAATCCATGGACTCAACATTAGTCATAAAGAACTCACATACTTATTGCAGAAATCTATTAGTTATCGAAAAGAATTATTATGCACATGCTCCTAGGGGGATAGATTGGTAGGAAAAGACCATCGCTCATCCCCGACCGC
Source organism: Triticum aestivum (assembly GCF_018294505.1). Classification (NCBI taxonomy): domain Eukaryota; kingdom Viridiplantae; phylum Streptophyta; class Magnoliopsida; order Poales; family Poaceae; genus Triticum; species Triticum aestivum. Next base: position 499,011,978 of record NC_057809.1, on the reverse strand, counting down.
CACTCATAAGGAAGACAATAAGTAAATAAATCATGCTTCGACTTCATCACATAACGGTTCACCATACATGCATGCTACAGGAATCACAAACTTTAACACAAGTATATCTCAAATTCACAACTACTCAACTAGAATGACTCTAATATCACCATCTTCATATCTCAAAACAATCATCAAGTATCAAACTTCTCATAGTATTCAGTGCACTCTATATGAAAGTTTTTATTATACCCATCTTGGATGCCCATCATATTAGGGATAATTTTAGAACCCAAACAAATTACCATGCTGTTCTAAAAGACTCTCAAAATAATATAAGTGAAGCATGAGAGTTCATCTATTTCTATAAAATAAAACCACCGCCATGCTCTAAGAAGATATAAGTGAGGCACTAGAGCAAACAACAAACTACTCCGAAAAATATAAGTGAAGCTCAATGAGTAGTCGAATAATTATGCAACTATGTGAAGACTCTCTAAAATTTAAGAATTTCATATCTTGGTATTTTATTCAAATAGCAAGCAAAACAAAAGAAAATAAAAAGACGCTCCAAGCAAAACACATATCATGTGGTGAATAAAAATATAGCTCCAAGTAAAGTTAGCGATGAACGAAGACGAAAGAGGGGATGCCATCCGGGGCATCCCCAAGCTTAGGCTCTTGGTTCTCCTTGAATATTACCTTGGGGTGCCTTGGGCATCCCCAAGCTTAGGCTCTTGCCACTCCTTATTCCATAGTGCATCAAATCATTACCCAAAACTTGAAAACTTCACAACACAAAACGTAACAGAAAACTCGTAAGCTCCGTTAGTATAAGAAAATAAATCACCACTTAGGTACTGTTGTGAACTCATTCTAAATTCATATTGGTGTAATATTGTAGCGACCAGACCTCAAACAGTCCAATCTCTGTGCTCCGGTGTCATCCCTGGATCAGTAATGCTGACACCACATAGTACTTGAAGGATTTATAACAGAGTAGCAATCACACACTTATTACATCGAGTCTCAAAAGAGAACTTATTACAATAAATATGGCTTAAGGCCATCTAATAACGATAACAGCAGAAGGCTTGGAAGATAAGTGAGTACATCAACTCCAACGGCATCACTGAGTATAGGACCACGACCTAAAAGGCACCTTACTCGTCATCCGAAAAGTCTGCAACATGAACGTTGCAGCTTGAAAACGGGTCAGCACATGGAATATGCTGGCAATGTAACACATAGAGAGCAATGAAAGAATAAGGCTATACTACATGCATATCTGGCTGGTGGAAAGCTCTATGGTTATATTTTTGCGTAAAGCCAATTTTTCCCTACTGCAAAGGAATAAATTTTATTTAACTATCATGGTAGTTGTTAATCATTGAGAATGGTTGACAGCATTCTCAATCCCAATTAAGCATCATCATTAAACCTAACAAAATTAATCAGAGTAACATGATGAGATTCACATGATAATCCAAGTACTAGATACTCCAGATGTTTGTAACCGGGGACATGCCTAATCATGATTAGTTTATACACTCTACAGAGGTTTGCGCACTTTTCCCCACAAGACTCGATCTCCTCCGTTGGATTTCTCGCACTACATGGTGTTTGAGAAACGGATGACCGAGACACAGTCTTTCAGAAGCGTTTGCACCTTACGATGGGTAGACCGTACCACCTATATCCCCTACATCTGCTAGTCTACCACTTTAAGAGTTCACATGACTTAATCAACTATGCTAGAGCCCAAAATAGCTTGTGGCTGCACACGGAAGTTTCTAGTATGAAAAATCTCATGATCCCTTTGAGCCTGGGTGGCGGTCCAAAAGAAAAACAGGCAATCGCTGGAATACCCAGGTGCCTCAATCCACCCAGATGTGTGTTTAAGTTGCCACCTTAAGTAAACCATTAATTAACAATCTCACATCTGTCATGAATACTCTCAAACCCGATCCACGTCTACGAGCATAGCATGGCAATATAAGCGAACATAGAAGTAACTCCCAAAGGTTTGATAATGACAGGTAATAGGTTCCTACCTCATCAACTACTTCCCAACCCCACAATTTAATTAGATCCTAAACATGCAATGTGTGAGGGTTGATCTAATGCAATAAAAACTGGGTAATAGGAAGTATGATCAAAGTGTTACTTGCCTTGTTGATGATCCGCAAACCCTAGCGATTCGAAGTAGCAAGCGGCGCACTCCAGATACTCTATCACAAACAAACAAGCATACAATAATTACTCATCTAATGCACGGGTAAAACTCGAATAAGAGATCTAACCAGAAAGTTCAACTTAAGAACTCCGGTTGGCAAAAAGAAGCAAATCGAACGAAACAATGAAAGACAAACGGCAAAAGAAACAAGCTCCTTTTACTAATCTGAATCTACGGCAAATTTTACTGAGGCAAAAACCTGTTTGAGTTGGTTAAACGGAAAGAGGGTTTCCAGATGAAACTCCAGGCGCTTGAATCGCCTGATTCCGATAAACGAGCGAAAAGTTAAACTAAAACGAATATCGGATCAGGAATCGCGATCAGAAAAATCACGGATTTAATCCGAGAAAAACAAAAATGATGAACATGTTAACAAATGAACGTTCGTTAACTGGAACTAAACGATGAACGCGTTCGTTAAAACGAACGAACGAGCGAACGCTCGCTAAATAAATAAACTGAAGAAAAACTGATCTATTAAAAGAAAAAAATGAAAACTAGGGTTTTCTAAAAAAACCGAAGCGGTTTTTCTCAGAAAACCAGAGGCGGCGGCTACCTCGGCTCGGGCTCCGGTGAAGCTCCGGCGGGCTCCGGGCGGCGGTGGGTGGTGCGGGGCAGCGGGGCGGCGGCTCCTGGCGGCGGCGGGTAGTGCGGGGCGGCGGTTGCGGCATGAGGCGACGCCTTGCGGCGGCGCGGGCGGCGTGGGGAGGCGGCGGTGGTGGCGCAGGCGGCGTGGGGAGGCGGCGGTGGTGGCTCGGGGCTACAGGGGGGGCTCCGGCGGGGTTATAAAGGGGGGCGGCCAACTTGGGGAAGGGGCCGGCCTCGGAAGGCGTGTCCCTCCCAGACACGGCGGTGGCGGCGATCGGGACTCCGGTCCCTATCCGGCTCGCGGGAGGCAGCGGCGGCTAGGCCGGCTAGGCTGGGCCTTCGGCACAGTCGGGCGCGCGGGTTTTTTTTTAAACAATATCGCTGCAACTAAAAGAAATTCTAGAAAAATAAATAAAAACCTAAAAATGCCAAAACAAATTTTCACCGTCTAAATAAAATATTTAGAACAGGATGAACATTTTCTTGGCCCTAAATGCAATTTTTGAAAACGTGCAATTTTTCCTAAATTCAAATAAAATAGGAAATAAAACCAAAAAAATCTTATTTAATTTTTTTATTAAATCCTCAATATTTCTTTATTTTGGGAAAGTCATTTTATTCCCTCTCTCAAAATTTTATACTAGAAATAATTGAAGATAAAATAAATAAAATCAAATTATCCTACTTTCAAAATTTGAGAAAACTCAAATATGAAAATAACGAAACCCCCAACTCTCTCCGAGGGTCCTTGAGTTGCGTGAAATTTCTAGGATCAACCAAATTGCAAATAAATATGATATGCAATGATGATCTATTGTATAACATTCCAAATTGAAAATTTGGGATGTTACAAACCTATCCCCCTTAAGATGAATCTCGCCCTCGAGATTCGGGTTGGCTAGAAAATAGTTGAGGGTGGTCCTTCAACAGATCTTCCTCTCGTTCCCAGGTGGCTTCATCCTCCGTGTGGTGGCTCCACTAAACTTTGCAAAACTTGATAACCTTGCTGCGGGTGACTCGGCTGGCATACTCAAGAATCTTGACTGGTTTCTCTTCATAGGTCAAATCACTGTCCAACTGAATCGCTTCCAGCAGCACTGTATCCCTTAGCGGTATATCAGCCATCTCTGCGTGGCACTTCTTCAACTGTGAAACGTGGAACACGTCGTGAACTCCTGACAATCCTTCGGGCAATTCCAACTTATAAGCTACTTCACCCATACGCTCCAAAACTTTGTATGGGCCCACAAAACATGGCGCTAACTTTCCCTTAACTCCAAAGCGCTTAACTCCTTGAAGTGGAGATACTCGAAGATAAACTCGGTCCCCGACTTCGTAAATTGTCTCCTTGCGTTTAGAATCTGCGTAGCTCTTCTGCCTAGACTGGGCTACCTTGAGCCTATCGTGAATCAATTTTACTTTCTGTTCAAACTCCTTAATCAGATCTGGTCCAAACAACTGACGGTCTCCAACTTCATCCCATGACAACGGGGTCCTGCACCTCCTTCCGTACAAGGCTTCGAAAGGGGCCATCTTCTAACTAGATTGATAACTGTTGTTGTAAGAGAACTCTGCATATGGCAAATTCTCATCCCAGCTAGATCTGTAATCTAGCGCACAAGCTCTCAGTATATCCTCCAAAATCTGATTGACTCTCTCGGTCTGTCCATCTGTCTGCGGATGGAAAGTTGTACTGAATTCTAGCTTGGTACCCAAAGTTTCATGCAACTGATTCCAGAACTTTGAGGTAAACTTGGTTCCTCTATCTGATACAATGCTCTTTGGAACTCCATGCAGACATACGATTCTGGTCATGTATATCTTTGCCAATTTGGCACTAGTATAGGTAGTTTTCACTGGAATGAAATGAGCTGCCTTTGTCAAATGATCGACTACAGCCCAAATCGAGTCATAGCCTGAACGAGTTCTGGGAAATCCTGTAATAAAATCCATGCCTAGCTTATCCCACTTCCATTCGGGTATTGGCAATGGCTGTAGCAATCCTGCTGGCTTCTGATGCTCTGCCTTTACTCTCTGACATACATCACAAACTGCTACATACTCCGCAATATCCTTCTTCATTCCGGCCCATCGAAAAGTATCCTTCAAATCCAAATACATCTTGGTATTTCCTGGGTGAATTGAATATGGTGAATCATGGGCCTCTTGCAGAATGAACTTCCTGATCTCCGAATCATTAGGCACATAAACACGGTCTTCAAACCATAAGGTATCGTGCTCATCCTGACGAAAACCTTTAGCTTTCCCTTTGCTTATTTTCTCCTTAATGGAAGCAATCTCCTTGTCATTCTTCTGGGCTTCTCTGATCTTATCCATCAAAGTAGACTGAATCTCCAATGCTGCTACATAGCCTCTCGAAACTATCTCCAAACATAGCTCAAGAAGATTTTCGGCTAACTCCCTTGGTAAATCTCCCATCATTAAGGTGTTGACATGACTTTTACGGCTCAATGTGTCAGCTACTACGTTAGCCTTTCCAGGGTGATAATGCAATCTCATATCATAATCCTTGATGAGCTCCAACCATCTCCTTTGCCTGAGATTCAGCTCCTTCTGTGTGAAAATATACTTCAAACTCTTGTGATCCGTGTACACCTCACAATGGTTTCCAATGAGAAAGTGTCTCCGGGTTTTCAATGCATGCACTACGGCTGCTAACTCCAAATCATGCATAGCATAATTCAACTCATGAGGCTTAAGTTGTCGTGAGGCATATGAAACAACTCTTCCTTCCTGCATAAGCACTGCTCCAAGTCCTCGACGTGAAGCGTCACAATACATCTCATAATCCTTGGTCTGATCTGGCAAAATCAACACTGGTGATGTAACCAAGCGTTTCTTCAACTCCTGGAAACTAGCCTCACATTCCTCAGTCCATATGAACTTGGTATCCTTCTTCAACAACTCCATCATAGGTTTTGCAATCTCGAGAAATTTTCAATGAATCTCTGGTAGTATCCTGCAAGTCCAAGAAAACTCCGGATCTCTCCAACTGTTGTTGGCGCTTCCCAATTTGTCACAGTGTCGACCTTGGTGGGATCCACTGCTATACCTTCTTCGGATATAACGTTTCCGAGGAATCCAACTTCCTTCAACCAAAACTCACATTTGCTAAACTTGGCATATAACTGATGTTCTCTGAGCTTACCAAGTACCAAACGCAAATGCTCCTTATGCTCCTCTTCATCCTTCGAGTAAACTAGGATATCATCAATGAACACTACGACGAACTTATCCAAAAACTCCATAAATACTTTGTTCATCATGTTCATAAAATATGCAGGGGCGTTAGTCAGGCCAAATGACATAACGGTATACTCGTACAACCCATACCTGGTGGTAAAAGCCGTCTTAGGTATATCCTGTTCTCGAATCTTCTACTGATGGTATCCTGATCGCAGATCGATCTTGGAAAATACCTTAGCTCCTTGCAATCGATCAAACAGATCATTGATCATTGGTAGTGGGTACTTGTTCTTGATGGTTACTTCATTCAATCCTCTATAATCAACAACCATCCTTAATGATCCATCCTTCTTCTCCACTAGAAGTACTGGCGATCCCCAAGGTGAAGAACTTGGGCGGATATATCCTTTGTCCAGTAACTCCTTAATCTGCTTCTTAATCTCTTCCAAATCCTTTGCGGGCATCCTGTATGGTCTCTTAGATATTGGCCCTGTGCCTGGCAAAAGCTCAATCAAAAACTCAATATCTCTATCCAGTGGCATGCCTGGCAACTCCTCTGGAAATACGTCCGGGAAGTCCTTCACTACTGGTACTTCCTCCTGCACAACTCCTGTTAAGCAATTTACTTGAGTCCTTTTCGACACATGTCGGGATACATACTTGATCCTTCTCCCTTCTGGGGTGGTAAGCAAAATTGACTTACTGGCACATTCAATATTCCCTTCATACTTCGATGACCAATCCATGCCTAATATCACATCAAATCCTTGAGATTCCAATACTATTAGGTCTGAGGGGAATACATAGTTACCAATCCTTAATGGTAACTGATCACACCATAGACTAGCCATATATTCTGCTCCTGGCGAGGTTACTAACATGGGTGACCAAAGGGCTTGGGTTGGCAGTTTATACTTATCCACAAATCCCCTTGATATGTATGAATGTGATGCACCCGTATCAAAAAGAACAAGTGCAGTAAATGACTTAACCAAAAACTTACCTATTACTGCATCGGGCTGGGCTTCAACCTCCTCCACGTTTACGTGGTTCACTTGTCATTTCCATTCTGGGCTTCAGGACATTCATTGGCATAATGTCCGGTCTTCTGGCACTTAAAGCAAGTGACTTGGCTCAGGTCTCTCTTGACTGGGGTTGATGGGTTTGTACGGTTCTGGCTGTTGCTTCCTCCATTCCCATTACCATTCTTAGTGCCATTATGATTGTGCGAGCTACCTCCTCCATGGGTATGCTGAAAATGTCCTCCCGGTATAGGGGTAAAACGTGGCTTCTGCTGAGCTCCATAATTGTACTTCCCTTGTCCATACTTCCTCTTGTGATTCTCAATCTGCTGCTGCTTCCCTTCAATCATAAGAGCACGATCTACCAACTCCTGGTAGTTGTTGAAGGTTGCTACCATCAACTGCATGCTCAACTCATCATTCAGTCCTACCAGAAACTTCTCCTGCTTAGCTGCATCCGTAGCAACGTCATCTGGGGCATAATGTGCTAGCTTACTAAAGTCCTCCACATACTGGCCAATTGTCCGTCCTCCTTGGTGCAAGTTGTGAAACTCTCGCTTCTTCATGGCCATATCTCCTGTTGAAACATGGGCAGTGCGGAAAGCCTGATGGAACTAGTCCCATGTGACAGTGTCGATAGGGAAAGTGGCGGTGAAATTCTCCCACCATGATGTTGCGGGTCCTTCAAGCTAATGTGCGGCAAACTTCACCTTTTCCGCATCTATGCATCCTGCCATGGTAAACTCCCTTGCTCTCTTGCGGAGCCAATCATCTGCTACTATCGGCTCGGTGCTACTGGAAAACACCGGCGGGTTCAGCCTAAGAAAACGGACTAAGTGATCAACAGGTGGTGGTGGATTGTTGTTGTTGTTCCCCTGATTCTGGTTCTGGACTAGCAACTGCATCAACGTGTTCTGCTGCTGGATCAACTGGGTGAGCTCCGGTGCGAAGGTAAATCCGGGGTCACGTCTCGGAGGCATCTAAGGGTTTATAAAAGATGAGATTTAAGAATAGAGAGGGGTCTAAAGAGAGAACACTACCCATATGCACATGAGGCAAAAGCAAACAATTCACTTCATTCAATCAAACAAGGGCATACAATCGATCTAACTATCGCAAAAGTGCTCAGACTACTATATTTACATGGTGGACTACTACTACTGATGAGGTGGTCTAATAGAAATATTCTTCGGTTGCAGACTCCATGATATCTGCTCCAGCTTCATCTACATAGTCATTATCACTATCATCTGGATCCGAGTCGGTGTTGTCGATGATGATGTAGTCTTCCAGGCGAATCTCCTTGGGTTCTTCATCTTCTTCTACTGGTGTAGGGCATCCCATAAATATTCCAATCTTCTTGATCAGATCGTCATTCTTCCCCACTAATACTTCGATTTCCTCTTCATAATCTTCACGTGTAGACTTGAGTTCTTCCTCCAGTTCCTTGATTCTTGTCCTCGCCTTCTTCAGATCTATCATGTCGGTGCACATCTGGTTCTCCTGACGTCGCATGTGCTGGTTTAACTCCTAGATAAAAGCTGCAATTGATCTATCCTTCCTGGTGCTGGTCATCTCCCGGTGCTCATCTCGGCGCCCACAAATCTGGTAGATAGTATCCTTGAGATCATTGCGGTAAACTTCTCCAGTGCGTCCCATGGCGATGTGAGCTGCCATGCTCTTTCCTAGACTCCAGGTTGGTGCATCAAAAGAAAACTCTATGGGCTCAGTCACTGGCATGAACGTCCTTCCTTGAACTTGAACTTGAATCATCCAGCGCTCTTCTTCCGGTAAAGTGGCGTTGTAGGTTCCGGTGAAGCTTGGTACTCCTATGTTTAGATATCTAGTGACTTCCTTCAAGTGACGTCCAAAGGGTGTATCTTCATCCGGTTGTGTAAACTTGTTCCTTGCATCCGCCATCCTAAAAGACTAGAAAAGATGAGGAGTCAGAATGAGAAGAGTGAGTAGTGATCTAGAGTTTCAGCTTAGTGGTTGTGTCCTACAGTCAGCGTGTGCTCGGATACCATCTTGTAGCGACCAGACATCAAACAGTACAATCTCTGTGCTCCGGTCATCCCTGGATCAGTAATGCTGACACCACACAGTACTTGAAGGATTTATAACAGAGTAGCAATCACACACTTATTACATCGAGTCTCAAAACAGAACTTATTACAATAAATATGGCTTAAGGCCATCTAATAACGATAACAGCGGAAGGCTTGGAAGATAAGTGAGTCCGTCAACTCCAACGGCATCACTGAGTATAGGACCACGACCTAAAAGGCACCTTACTCGTCGTCTGAAAAGTCTGCAACACGAACGTTGCAGCCCGAAAACGGGTCAGCACATGGAATATGCTGGCAATGTAACACATAGAGAGCAATGAAAGAATAAGGCTATACTACATGCATATCTGGCTGGTGGAAAGCTCTATGGTTACAGTTTTGTGTAAAGCCAATTTTTCCCTACTGCAAAGGAATAAATTTTATTTAACTATCATGGTAGTTGTTAATCATTGAGAATGGTTGACAGCATTCTCAATCCCAATTAAGCATCATCATTAAACCCAACAAAATTAATCAGAGTAACATGATGAGATTCACATGATAATCCAAGTACTAGATACTCAAGATGTACGTAACCGGGGACACGGCTAATCATGATTAGTTTATACACTCTGCAGAGGTTTGCGCACTTTTCCCCACAAGACTCGATCTCCTCCGTTGGATTTCTCGCACTACATGGTGTTTGAGAAACGGATGACCAAGACACAGTCTTTCAGAAGTGTTTGCACCTTACGATGGGTAGACCGTACCACCTATATCCCCTACATCTACTAGTCTACCACTGTAAGAGTTCACACGACTTAATAAACTATGCTAGAGCCCATAATAGCTTGTGGCTGCACACGGAAGTTTCTAGTATGAAAAATCTCATGATCCCTTTGAGCCTGGGTGGCGGTCCAAAAGAAAAACAGGCAATCGTTGGAATACCCAGGTGCCTCAATCCACCCAGATGTGTGTTTAAGTTGCCACCTTAAGTAAACCATTAATTAACAATCTCACATCTATCATGAATACTCTCAAAGCCAATCCACGTCTACGAGCATAGCATGGCAATATAAGCGAACGTAGAAGTAACTCCCAAAGGTTTGATAATAACAGGTAATAGGTTCCTACCTCATCAACTACTTCCCAACCCCACAATTTAATTAGATCCTAAACATGCAATGTGTGAGGGTTGATATAACACAATAAAAACTGGGTAATAGGAAGTATGATCAAAGTGTTACTTGCCTTGCTGATGATCCGCAAAACCTAGCGATTCGAAGTAGCAAGCGGCGCACTCCGGATACTCTATCGCAAACAAACAAGCATACAATAACTACTCATCTAATGCACGGGTAAAACTCAAATAAGAGATCTAACCAGAAAGTTCAACTTAAGAACTCTGGTTGGCAAAAAGAAGCAAATCGAACGAAACAACGAAAGACAAACGGCAAAAGAAACAAGCTCCGTTTACTAATCTGAATCTAGGGAAAATTTTACTGAGGCAAAAACCTGTTTGAGTTGGTTAAACAGAAAGAGGGTTTTAAGACGAAACTCCAGGCGCTTGAATCGCCTGATTCCGATAAACAAGCGAAAATTTAAACTAAAACGAACATTGGATCAGGAATCGCGATCAGAAAAATCGCGGATTTAATCCGAGAAAAAGAAAAACGACGAACAGGTTAACGAACGAATGTTCGTTAACTGGAACTAAACGATGAACGTGTTCGTTAAAACGAACGAACGAGCGAACGCTCGCTAAATAAATAAACCGGAGAAAAATCGATCTATTAAAAGAAAAAAAACGAAAACTAGGGTTTTCTAAAAAAACGAAGCGGTTTTTCTCAAAAAAACGGCGGCGGAGGCTACCTCGGCTCGGGCTCCGAGCGGCGGCGGGTGGTGCGCGGCGGCGGCTGCGGCGTGCGGCGGCATGGGCGACGGCTTGCGGTGGCGCGGGCGGCGTGGGGAGGCGGCGGTGGTGGCTCGGGGCTCCAGGGGGGCTCCGGCGGGGTTATAAAGGGGGGGCGGCCAACTTGGGGAAGGGGGCGGCCTCGGGAGGCGTGTCCCTCCCGGACACGGCGGCGGCGGCGATCGGGACTCCGGTCCCGATCCGGCTTGCGGGAGGCGGCGGCGGCTGGGCCGGCTCGGCTGGGCCTTCGGCCCAGTCGGGCGCGCGGGGTTTAAAAAAAACAATATCACTGCAACTAAAAGAAATTCTAGAAAAATAAATAACAACCTAAAAATGCCAAAACAAATTTTCACCGTCTAAATAAAATATTTAGAACAGAATGAACATTTTCTTGGCCCTAAATGCAATTTTTGAAAACGTGCAATTTTTCCTAAATTAAAATAAAATAGCAAATAAAACCAAACTAAAATATTATTTGATTTTTTATTAAATCCTCAATATTTCTTTACTTGGGAAGGTCATTTTATTCCCTCTCTCAAAATTTTATACTAGAAATAATTGAAGATAAAATAAATAAAATCAAATGATCCTACTTTCAAAATTTGAGAAAACTCAAATATGAAAATAACGAAATCCCCAACTCTCTTCGAGGGTCCTTGAGTTGCGTGAAATTTCTAGGATCAACCAAATTGCAAATAAATATGATATGCAATGATGATCCATTGTATAACATTACAAATTGAAAATTTGGGATGTTACAAATATCTACTTTATTCCAACTTCTCTATGGTTCATCCCCTCCGATACTACTCATAGATTCATCAAAATAAGCAAACAACACACGAAAAACAGAATCTGTCAAAAATAGAACAGTCTGTAGCAATCTGTATCAAACGTATACTTATGTAACCCCAAAAATTCTTAAATAAATTGTTGGACCTGAGGAATTTGTCTATTAATTGTCTGCAAAAATAATCAACCTAAACGCACTCTCCAGTAAAAAATGGCAGCTAATCTCGTGAGCGCAAAAGCTTCTGTTTTGTACAGCAAGATCGCAAAGACTTCACCCAAGTCTTCCCAAAGGTTCTACTTAGCACAAACACCAATTAAAACATGAAACCACATCTAGGCAGAGGCTAGATGAATTATTTATTACTAAATAGGAGCAAAAATCAAATAACAAAAATAAAATTGGGTTGTCTCCCAACAAGCGCTATCGTTTAACGCCCTTAGCTAGGCATGATGATTTCAATGATGCTCACATAAAAGATAAGCATTGAAACATAAAGAGAGCATCATGAAGAATATGAATAGCACATTTAAGTCTAACACACTTCCTATGCATAGGGATTTTGTGAGCAAACAACTTATGGGAACAATAATCAATTAGCATAGGAAGGCAAAACACGCATAACTTCAAGATTTTCAACATGTGGAGAGGAAACTTGATATTATTGCAATTCCTACAAGCATATATTCCTCCCTCATAATAATTTTCAGTAGAATCATGAATTAATTCAACAATTTAACCATCACATGAAGCATTATTTTCATGATCTACAAGCATAGAAAATTTACTACTCTCCACATAAGCAAGATTCTTCTCAATCGGAATAGTGGGAGTATCATAAGAAACTCGAATACTATAAATTGTTTCCATATTAAAAGAGTAATGTTTAGAAAGAGGTTAATCATAATCATGACAAGTTTTATGAATATAATCATCACTACTTTTTATAGCATAAGTGTCATCACAATAATCATCGTAAGTAGCAACTTTGTTCTCATCATAATCAATTGAAACCTCTTCCAAGATAGAGGAATCATTACTAAATAAAGTCATGACCTCTCCAAATCCACTTTCATACTTGTCAAATAAGATTCAACACCCTCCAAAATAGTGGGATCATTACTTCCTAAAGTCAACACTCTTCCAAACCCACTTTCATCAATATAACCATCATAAATAGGAGGCATTGTAGCGACCAGACCTCAAACAGTCTGATCTCTGTGCTCAGGTGTCATCCCTGGATCAGTAATGCTGACACCACACAATACTTGAAGGATTTATAACAGAGTAGCAATCACACACTCACATCAAATGTCTCAAAAGAGAGCTTATTACAATAAATATGGCTTAAGGCCATCTAATAACGATAACAGCGGAACGCTTGGAAGATAAGTGAGTCCATCAACTCCAACAGCATCACTGAGTATAGAACCATGACCTAAAACTCCTTAATCTTCATCTGAAAAGTCTGCAACATTAACGTTGTAGCCCGAAACGGGTCAGCACATGGAATATGTTGGCAAAGTAACACATAGAGAGTAATGGAATGAAATAGGCTATTCTATATGCATATTTGGCTGGTGGAAAGCTCTACGATTACAGTTTTGCGTAAAGCCAATTTTTCCCTACTGCAAAGGAATAAATCTCATTTAACTATCATGGTAGTTGTTAAACATTGAGAATGGTTGACAGCATTCTCAATCCCAATTAAGCATCATCATTAAACAAAACCCAACAAAATTAAATTTTAGAGTAACATGTTGAGATTCACATGATAATCCAGGTACTAGATACTCAAGATGTCCATAACCGGGGACACGGCTAATCATGATTAGTTTATACACTCTGCAGAGGTTTGCGCACTTTTCCCCACAAGACTCGATTGCCTCCGTTTGGTTTCTCGCACTACATGGTGTTTGAGAAGACAGATGACCGAGACATAGTCTTTCAGAAGCGCTAGCACCTTACGATGGATAGACCGTTACACCTACTTTACCCTACATCTGCTAGTCTACCCTGTAAGAGTTCGCACGACTTAATCAACTAAGCTAGAGCCCATAATAGCTTGTGGCTGCACACGGAGTTTCTAGTATGAAAAATCTCATGATCCCTTTGGGCCTGGGTGGCGGTCCATAAAGAAAAACAACAGGGAATCCTAGAATACCCAGGTACCTCAATCCACCTAGATGTGTGTTTAAGTTGCCACCTTAGATAAACCATTAATTAACAAACTCACATCTGTCATGGATATCACTCACCCAATCCATGTCTACTAGCATAGCATGGCATAATAGGCAAACGTAGAAGTAACTCCCAAAGGTTTGATAATACAATAGGTAATAGGTACTACCTCAACTACTTCCCATCCCATATTTTAATTAGATCCTAATCATGCAATGTTTGAGGATTGATCTAATGCAATAAAACTGGGTAGTAAAGAGGTATGATCAAAGTGTTACTTGCCTTGCTGATGATCCGCGAATCCTAGAGATTCGAAGTAACAGGCGGCGCACTCCGGGTATTCTATCACAGACAAACAAACAAGCATACAATAAGTATTCATCTAATGCACAGGTAAAACTCAAATAAGAGATCTAACCAGAAAGTTCAACTTAAGAACTCCGGTTTGCAAAAAGAATCAAATCAAACGAAACAATGAAAGTCAAACGGTGAAAGAAACAAACTTCATTCTACTAATCTGAATCTAAGTCAAATTTCACAGAAGCAAAAACTTGTTTAAGTTGGTTAAACGGATAGAGGGTTTCGAGACGAAACTTCAGGCACTTGAATCGCCTGATTCCGATAAACGAGCGAAAAGTTATACTAAAACGAAAATCGGATCAGAAATCGCGATCAGAAAAATCGCGGATTTAATCCGAGAAAAGAAGAACGGCGAACGTTCGTTAAAACGAACGAACGAGCGAACGCTCGCTAAATAAACAAACCGAAAAGAACCAATCTATAAAAAACGAAACAAAAAATATAAACCGCGGTTTTTTTAAGAAAACCGGGCGGCGAAAACGAGGTTGACCTCGGGCGGCGGGTCCGGCGGCGGCTCCGGCGGGCGGCGGCGGGCGGCGCGCGGCTAGGGTTACGGTTTCGGGGGCGGGTGGGCTGGCGGCGGCGCTGATGGGCTGGGGCAGCTCGGGGCGGCGCTATTTAAAGGCTGCCCCCGGGCGGAGTCCCGCTCGGGTACGGCCCGAAGTCGGTTCGCGTTTTTTTTAAATAATTCCACGCATAAAAACAAATAAAAGAAATACTAAACGGACTCCAAAAATCCCGAAATAAATTTTCCCCGGCTTCTAAAATCAAGCTGCACAGGATGAACATTTATTTGGGGCCTAAATGCAATTTTAAAAAATGCGCATTTTTCCTAAATTCAAATAAAATATCGAAAAACTCCGAAATAAAATATTATTTGATTTTATTATTAAATCCTCAATATTTCTCTATTTTGGGAAAGTCATTTTATTCCCTCCCTCATATTTTTGTAATAGAAATAACTGATGATAAAATAATTAAAATCAAATGATCCTATTCTCAAAATTTGAGAAAACTCAAATATGAAAATAACGAAATCCCCAACTCTCTCTGTGGTCCTTGAGTTGCGTAGAATTTCTAGGATCAAAACCAAAAGCAAATAAAGTATGATATGCATTGATGATCTAATGTATAACATTCCAAATTGAAAATTTGGGATGTTACAAACCTACCCCCCTTAAGATGAATCTTGCCCTCGAGATTCGGGTTGGCTAGAAAATAGGTGAGGGTGGTCCTTGAGCAAATCTTCCTCTCGCTCCCAGGTGGCTTCATCCTCCGTGTGGTGGCTCCACTGAACCTTACAAAACATGATAACCTTGCTGTGGGTGGCTCGGCTGGCAAACTCGAGAATCTTAATTGGTTTCTCCTTATAGGTCAAATTGTTATCCAACTGAATTGCTTCCAATGGCACTATGTCTCTCAAGGGTATGTTAGCCATCTCCGCGTGGCACTTCTTCAACTGAGAAACATGGAGCACATCATGAACTCCTGACAATCCTTCGGGCAGTTCGAACTTGTAGGACACTTCTCTCATATGTTCCAACACTTTGTATGGGCCTAAAAAATGTGGCGCTAGTTTTCCCTTAACTCCAAAGCGCTTAACTCCACGAAGTGGTGATACTCGAAGATAAACTCGGTCTCCAACTTCGTAAACTGTCTCCTTGCGTTTAGAATCTGCATAACTCTTCTGCCTGGATTGAGCTACCTTTAGCCTATCGCGAATTAATTTCACTTTCTGTTCAGATTCCCTTATCAGATCCGGTCCAAATAACTGGCGATCTCCAACTTCATCCCAGGACAATGGGGTCCTGCACCTCCTTCCATACAAGGCTTCAAAAGGGGCCATCTTCAAACTAGTTTGGTAGTTGTTGTTTTAAGAGAACTCTGCATATGGCAAATTCTCATCCCAACTTGATCCATAATCTAGCGCACAAGCACTTAGCATATCCTCCAAAATCTGATTGACTCTCTCGGTCTGTCCATCTGTCTGTGGATGAAAAGCTGTGCTGAACTCTAGCCTGGTACCCAAAGTTTCGTGCAACTGATTCCAGAACTTTAAGGTAAACTGGGTTCCTCTACCTAATACTATACTCCTTGGAACTCCATGTAAGCATACAATCCTGGTCATGTATATCTTTGCCAACTTTGCACTGGTATAGGTAGTCTTCACTGGAATGAAATGAGCTACCTTTGTCAAACGATCGACTACAACCCAAATCGAGTCATAGCCTGAACGAGTACTGGGTAATCCCGTGATAAAATCCATGCCTAGCTTATCCCACTTCCATTCGGGTATCGGCAATGGTTGTAACAATCCTGCTGGCTTCTGATGCTCTGCCTTTACTCTCTGACATACATCACAAACTACTACATACTCCGCAATATCTTTCTTCATTCCGGTCCACCAAAAAGTATCCTTCAAATCCAAATACATCTTGGTATTTCCTGGGTGAATCGAATATGGTGAATCGTGTGCCTCTTGCAGAATCAACTTCCTGATCTCTGGGTCATTGGGCACATAACACGGTCTTCAACCCATAAGGTGTCGTGCTCATCCTCACGAAATCCTTTAGCCTTTCCTTCGCTCATTTTCTCTTTTATAGAGGTAGTCTCCTTGTCAGTCCTTTGGGCTTCTCTGATTTTATCCATCAATGTTGACTGAATCTCCAATGCTGCTACATAGCCTCTCGGAACTATTTCCAAACATAGATCACGAAGATCCTCGGCTAACTCCTTTGGTATTTCTCCCGTCATTAGTGTATTGACATGGCTCTTACGGCTCAATGCGTCAGCTACTACATTAGCCTTTCCGGGATGGTAGTGCAATCTCATATCATAATTCTTGATGAGCTCCAACCATCTCCTTTGTCCGAGGTTTAACTCCTTCTGCGTGAAAATTTATTTCAAACTCTTGTGATCCGTGTACACATCACAATGATTTCCAATGAGGAAATGTCTCCATGTTTTCAATGCATGCACTATGGCTGGTAACTCCAAATCATGCGTGGCATAATTCAGTTCGTGAGATTTCAGTTGTCGTGAGGCATATGAAACAACTCTCCCTTCCTGCATAAGCACTGCTCCAAGTCCTTGTCGTGAAGCATCACAATACACCTCATAATCCTTGGTCTGGTCTGGCAAAATCAACACTGGTGAAGTAACCAAGTGTTTCTTCAACTCCTGGAAACTAGCCTCACACTCCTCAGTCCATATGAACTTGGTATCCTTCTTTAACAACTCCGTCATAGGTTTTGCAATCTTGGAGAAATTCTCAATAAATCTCCGGTAGTATCCTGCGAGTCCAAGGAAACTCCGGATCTCTCCAACTGTTGTTGGTGCTTCCCAATTGGTCACAGTGATAACCTTTGTGGGATAAACTGCTATTCCTTCTCCGGATATAACGTGTCCAAGGAATCCTACTTCCTTCAACCAAAACTCACATTTGCTGAACTTGGCATACAACTGATGTTCTCTGAGCTTCTCAAGTACCAATCGCAAATGTTCCTTATGTTCCTCGTCATTCTTCGAGTAAACCAGAATATCATCAATGAACACCACGACGAACTTACCCAAAAACTCCATAAACACTTTGTTCATCATGTTCATAAAATAGGCAGGTGCGTTAGTCAGACCAAATGACATAACGGTGTACTCATACAGCCCATATCTTGTGGTGAATGCTGTCTTAGGTATGTCTTGCTCTCGAATCTTCAACTGATGGTACCCTGATTGCAAATTGATCTTGGAAAACACTTTAGCTCCTTGCAATCGATCAAACAGATCATTGATCATTGGTAGTGGGTACTTGTTCTTGATCGTTACTTCATTCAACCCACGATAATCAACAACCATCCTTAATGATCCATCCTTCTTCTCCACTAGAAGTACTGGCAATCCCCAAGGCGACGAACTTGGACGAATGTAACCTTTATCCAGTAACTCCTTAATTTGCTTCTTAATTTACACCAAATCCTTTGCAGGAATCCTATATGGTCTCTTTGATATTGGCCCTGTCCCTGGCAATAGCTCAATCAAAAACTCAATATCTCTATCCGGTGGCATGCCTGGCAACTCTTCTGGAAATACGTCAGGGAAATCCCTTACCACTGGTACCTCCTCCTACACAACTCCTGATAAGGAATTTACTTGTGTCCTATTTGGCACATGCCGGGATACATACTTGATCCTTCTTCCTTCTGGCGTCGTAAGCAAAATTGTCTTACTGGCGCAATCGATGTTTCTCCCATACATCGACAGCCAATCCATACCGAGAATTCCATCCAAACCTTGGGATTCCAGAATAATTAAATCCGTTGGGAAAATATGCCTTCCTATACTTAATGGCACTTGGAAGCATCCTTGACTGGCCATATACTCCGCTCCTGGTGAGCTTACTAGCATAGGTGTTCTAAGAACCTTAGTGGGTAGGTTATACTTATCCATAAATCCCCTTGATATGTATGAATGCGATGCACCAGTATCAAAAAGAACGAGTGCAGTAAATGACTTAACCAAAAACTTACCGATTACTGCATCTGGCTGCTCTTCAACCTCCTCCACGTTAACGTGGTTCACCTGTCCCCTGTTGAAAGGGTTCGGCTTCTTCCCAGAGCTTCCATTCCATTCTGGCCTTCAGGACATTCATTGGCATAATGTCCGGTCTTCTGGCACTTAAAGCAAGTGACTTGGCTCAGGTCTTTCTTGGCTGGGGTTGATGGGTTGGTGCGGTTCTGGCCGTTGCTTCCTCCATTCCCATTACCATTCCTGGGGCCATTGTGATTGTGCGAGCTTCCTCCTCCATGGGTATGCTGAAAATGTCCTCCCCGTCTAGGGGTAAATCATGGCTTCTGCTGAGCTCCTGAATTGTACTTTCCTTGTGCATACTTCCTCTTGCGATTTTCAATTTGTTGCTGCTTCCCTTCAATCATAAGAGCACGATCTACCAACTCCTGGTAGTTGTTGAAGGTTGCTACCATCAACTGCATGCTCAACTCATCATTCAGTCCTTCCAGAAACTTCTCCTGCTTAGTTGCATCCGTAGCAACGTCATCTGGGGCATAACGTGCTAATTTACTAAAGTCCTCCACATACTGGCCAATTGTCTGTCCTCCTTGGTGCAAGTTGCGAAACTCTCACTTCTTCATGCCCATAGCTCCTGCTGAAACATGAGCAGTTCGAAAAGCCTGCTGAAACTGGTCCCATGTGACAATGTCGACGGGGAAAGTGGCTGTGAAATTCTCCCACCATGATGATGCGGGTCCTTCAAGTTGATGTGCGGCAAACTTCACCTTCTCCGCATCTGTGCATCCTACTGTGGTCAACTCTCTAGCTGTCTTGCGGAGCCAATCATCTGCTACTATCGGCTCGGTGCTACTGGAAAACACCGGCGGATTCAGCCTAAGAAAACGGGCTAAGTGATCAACAAGTGGTGGTGGTGGTGGTGGGTTGTTGTTGTTGTTCCCTTGATTCTGATTCTGGACTAGCAACTGCATCAATGTGTTCTGCTGCTGGATCAACTGAGTGAGCTCCGGTGGAAAGGTAAATCCGAGGTCATGTCTTGGAGGCATCTGAGGGTTTAGAAAAGATGAGATTTAAGAATAGAGGGGGTCTAAAGAGAAAACACTACCCATATGCACATGAGGCAAAAGCAAACAATTCACTTCATTCAATCAAACAAGGGCATACAATCGATCTAGCTATCGCAAAAGTGCTCGGACTACTATATTTACATGGTGGACTACTACTACTGATGAGGTGGTCTACTAGAAATATTCTTCGGTTGCAGACTCCATGATATCTCCTCCAGCTTCATCAACATAGTCATCATCGCTATCATCTGGATCCGAGTCGGTGTCGTTGATGATGATGTAGTCTTCCGGGAGAATCTCCTTGGGTTCTTTGTCTTCATCTACTGGTGTAGGCCCTCCCATAAATATTCCAATCTTCATTGTTAGGTCGGCATTCTTACCCACTAATACTTCAATTTCTTCTTCATAATCTTCACGTGTAGCCTTGAGTTCTTCCTCCAGTTCCTTGATTCTTGTCCTTGCCTTCTTCAGGTCTATCATGTCGACGCACATCTGGTTCTCCTGATGTCGAATGTACTGGTTTAATTCCTGGATAAAAGCTGCAATTGATCTATCCTTTCTGGTGCTGATCATCTCCCAGAGCTCATCTCGGCGTCCACAAATCTGGTAGATAGTATCCTTGTGATCATTGCGGTAGACTTCTCCAATGCGTCCCATGGCGATGTGAGATGCCATGCTCTTTCCTAGACTCCAAGTTGGTGCATTAAAAGAAAACTCTATGGGCTCAGTGACTGGCATGAACGTCCTTCCTGGAACTTGAACTTGAATCATCCAGCGCTCTTCTTCAGGTAAAGTGGCGTTGTAGGTTCCGATGAAGCTTGGTACTCCTATATTTAGGTATCTAGTGACTTCCTTCAGGTGACGTCCAAAGGGTGTATCTTAATCCGGTTGCGTGAACTTGTTCCTTGCATCCGCCATCCTAAAGAGTAGAAAAGATGAGAGGTCAGAAGAGAAGAGAGTGAATAGTGATCTAGATCTTTAGCGTAGTGGTCGTGTCCTATAGTCAGCGTGTGCTCTGATACCATCTTTGTAGCGACCAACCTCAAACAGTCTGATCTCTGTGCTTAGGTGTCATCCCTGGATTAGTAATGCTGACACCACACAGTACTTGAAGGATTTATAACAGAGTAGCAATCACACACTCACATCGAATGTCTTAAAAGAGAGCTTATTATAATAAATATGGCTTAAGGCCATCTAATAACGATAACAACGGAAGGCTTGGAAGATAAGTGAGTCCATCAACTCCAACGGCATCACTGAGTATAGAACCACGACCTAAAACTCCTTAATCGTCGTCTGAAAAGTCTGCAACATTAACATTGCAGCCCGAAACGGGTCAGCACATGGAATATGCTGGCAAAGTAACACATAGAGAGTAATGGAATGAAACAGGCTATTCTATATGCATATTTGGCTGGTGGAAAGCTCTATGGTTACAGTTTTGCATAAAGCCAATTTTTCCCTACTGCAAAGGAATAAATTTCATTTAACTATCATGGTAGTTGTTAAACATTGAGAATGGTTGACAACATTCTCAATCCCAATTAAGCATCATCATTAAACAAAACCCAACAAAATTAAATTTTAGAGTAACATGTTGAGATTCACATGATAATCCAGGTACTAGATACTCAAGATGTCCATAACCGGGGACACGGCTAATCATGATTAGTTTATACACTCTGCAGAGGTTCGCGCACTTTTCTCCACAAGACTCGATCGCCTCCGTTTGGTTTCTCGCACTACATGGTGTTTGAGAAGACGGATGACCGAGACATAGTCTTTCAGAAGCGCTAGCACCTTACGATGGATAGACCGTTACACCTACTTTCCCATACATCTGCTAGTCTACCCTATAAGAGTTCGCACGACTTAATCAACTATGCTAGATCCCATAATAGCTTGTGGCTGCACACGGAAGTTTTCAGTATGAAAAATCTCATGATCCCTTTGGGCCTGGGTGGCGGTCCATAAAGAAAAACAATAGGCAATCCTGGAATACCCAGGTACCTCAATCCACCCAGATGTGTGTTTAAGTTGCCACCTTAGATAAACCATTAATTAAAAAACTCACATCTGTCATGGATATCACTCACCCAATCCACGTCTACTAGCATAGCATGGCATAATAGGCAAACGTAGAAGTAACTCCCAAAGGTTTGATAATACAACAGGTAATAGGTACTACCTCAACTACTTCCCATCCCATATTTTAATTAGATCCTAATCATGCAATGTTTGAGGATTGATCTAATGCAATAAAACTGGGTAGTAAAGAGGTATGATCAAAGTGTTACTTGCCTTGCTGATGATCCACGAATCCTAGAGATTCGAAGTAACAGGCGGCGCACTCCAGGTATTATATCGCAGACAAACAAACAAGCATACAATAAGTAATCATCTAATGCACAGGTAAAACTCAAATAAGAGATCTAACCAGAAAGTTCAACTTAAGAACTCCGGTTTGCAAAAAGAATCAAATCAAACAAAACAACGAAAGTCAAACGGCGAAAGAAACAAACTTCATTCTACTAATCTGAATCTAAGTCAAATTTTACAGAAGAAAAAATTTGTTTAAGTTGGTTAAACGGATAGAGGGTTTCGAGACGAAACTCCAGGCGCTTGAATCGCCTGATTCCGATAAACGAGCAAAAAGGTATACTAAAATGAAAATCGGATCAGAAATCGCGATCAGAAAAATCGCGGATTTAATCCGAGAAAAGAAGAATGACGAACGTTCGTTAAAAGGAACGAACGAGCGAACGCTCGCTAAATAAATAAACTGAAAAAACCGATCTAAAAAACGAAACAAAAAAAATATAAACCGCGGTTTTTTTAAGAAAACCGGGCGGCGAAAACGAGGTTGACCTCGGGCGGCGGGTCCGGCGGCGGCTCCTGCGGGCGGCGGCGGCGGCGTGCGGCGCGCGGCTAGGGTTAGGGTTTCGGGCGCGGGTGGGCTGGCGGCGGCGCTGATGGGCTGGGGCGGCTCGAGGCGGCGCTATTTAAAGGCTGCCCCCGGGCGGAGTCCTGCTCGGGTACGGCCCGAAGTCGGTTCGGGTTTTTTTAAATAATTCCACGCATAAAAACAAATAAAAGAAATACTAAGCCGACTCCAAAAATCCCGAAATAAATTTTCCCCGGCTTTTAAAATCAAGCCGCACAGGATGAACATTTATTTGGGGCCTAAATGCAATTTTGAAAAGCGCACATTTTTCCTAAATTCAAATAAAATATCGAAAAACTCTGAAATAAAATCTTATTTGATTTTATTATTAAATCCTCAATATTTCTCTATTTTGGGAAAGTCATTTTATTCCCTCTCTCATATTTTTGTAATAGAAATAATTTATGATAAAATAATTAAAATCAAATGATCCTATTCTCAAAATTTGAGAAAACTCAAATATGAAAATAATGAAATCCCCAACTCTCTCCGTGGGTCCTTGAGTTGCGTAGGATTTCTAGGATCAAAACTAAAAGAAAATAAAGTATGATATGCATTGATGATCTAATGTATAACATTCCAAATTGAAAATTTGGGATGTTACACGCATGCTATCATCATAATAAATTTGCATATCAAAACTCAGGAGGATAAATATATCATATTCATGAAACATAGCATCCCCAAGCTTGGGACAAACATTAATTGCAGCAAATAAATTCTCAAACGTGTCATTCTCATCAAACATAGCATCCCCAAGCTTGGGCCTTTTCATATCATAAGCATAATCACTCTCGTCATTAATAGTATGGATAGCACCAATAGTATAACAATTATCATCATCACGATGAGTAATAGGAGCAACATCATTTGGGAGAGATACCTTTTTGCCTTTGCTTCTCCGCCTTTTCTTTCTCTTCTTCACATCATGTGTGGGTTCAATCCTCCTTTTGGAGCTCCTTATTAATGAGATTGGTTGAATAGAAGGCTCCTCCTCGTTACCTGATTCATCATAAGAAATAATAGGAGGATATTGGGAAGTCTCTTCCCTTTCATTAGTATTCTCTCCATATTCTATTTGTTTTCTTGTCTTTATGTAATTTGCAATATAAGGATTTTCAATGCAATTCACCGCACAATACATATAAATTTCCTCTAGATCAAAATCAAGAACATTATCGAGGGCAAATTCTGGAATATCCTTAATTATACATTTCATTTCTTCATAACCCAGAAGCAAACTAAGTTCATTATGATGCGCAAGGGAAATCAAGTCATCACAATTTTTGGACACGATTCGATCATGAAACAATTTGCAATGGATATTTAAATGAAACGTTCATGTTGGGGAACATAGTAATTTCAAAATTTTCCTACGCACACGCAAGATCATGGTGATGCATAGCAATGAGAGGGGAGAGTGTTGTCCACGTACCCTCGTAGACCGAAAGCGGAAGCGTTAGCACAACGCGGTTGATGTAGTCGTACATCTTCACGATCTGGCCGATCAAGTACCAAACGTACGGCACCTCTGAGTTCAGCACACGTTCAGCCCGATGACGTCCCTCGAACTCCGATCCAGCCGAGTGTTGAGGGAGAGTTTCATCAGCACGACGGCGTGGTGACAATGTTGATGTTCTACCGACGCAGGGCTTCGCCTAAGCACTGCTGCAGTATTATCGAGGTGGACTATGTTGGAGGGGAGCACCGCACACGACTAAGAGATCAATGATCAATTGTTGTGTCTCTGGGGTGCCCCCTGCCCCGTATATAAAGGAGCAAGGGGGTGCGGCCGGCTAGGGGAGAGGGCGCGCCGGAGGAGTCCTACTCCAACCGGGAGTAGGACTCTCCTCCTTTTTCCTAGTTGGATTAGGACTTGGGGGGAGGAGGAGAGAGGGGAAAGGAAAGGGGGGGCGCCCCCCCCCTCCTTGTCCAATTCGGACTTGGGGGGAGGGGAGGGGCGCGTGGCTGCCCCTTGGACGCCTCTCCTCTTCCTCCACTTGGGCCCATAAGGCCCAATAGCCTCCGGGGGGTTCAGGTAACCCCTCCAGTACTCAGGTAAAATCACTATTTCACCCGGAACACTTCCGATATCCAAACATAGGCTTCCAATATATCAATATTCATGTCTCGACCATTTCGAGACTCCTTGTCATGTCCGTGATCACATCCGGGACTCTAAACAACCATAGGTACATCAAAACACATACACTAATAATAAAACTGTCATCGTAACGTTAAGCGTGTGGACCCTACGGGTTCGAGAACTATGTAGACATGACCGAGACATGTCTCCGTTCAATAACCAATAGCGGAACCTGGATGCTCATATTGGCTCCTACATATTCTACGAAGATCTTTATCGGTCAGACCGCATAACAACATACGTTGTTCCCTTTGTCATCGGTATGTTACTTGCCCGAGATTCGATCGTCGGTATCTCAATACCTAGTTCAATCTCGTTACCGGCAAGTCTCTTTACTCGTTCCGTAATACATCATCCCGCAACTAACTCATTAGTTGCAATGCTTGCAAGGCTTAAGTGATGTGCATTACCGAGAGGGCCTAGAGATACCTCTCCGACAATCGGAGTGACAAATCCTAATCTCGAAATACGCCAACCCAACAAGTACCTTCGGAGACACCTGTAGAGCACCTTTATAATCACCTAGTTACGTTGTGATGTTTGGTAGCACACAAAGTGTTCCTCTGGTAAACGGGAGTTGCATAATCTCATAGTCATAGGAACATGTATAAGTCATGAAGAAAGCAATAGCAACATACTAAATGATCGTGTGCTAAGCTAACGGAAAGGGTCATGTCAATCACATCATTCTCCTAATGATGTGATCCTGTTAATCAAATGACAACTCATGTCTATGGTTAGGAAACATAACCATCTTTGATTAATGAGCTAGTCAAGTAGAGGCATACTAGTGACACTCTGTTTGTCTATATATTCACACATGTATTATGTTTCCGGTTAATACAATTCTAGCATGAATAATAAACATTTATCATGATATAAGGAAATAAATAATAAATTTATTATTGCCTCTAGGGCATATTTCCTTCAGTCTCCCACTTGCACTAGAGTCAATAATCTAGATTACACAATAATGATTCTAACACCCATGGAGCTTTGGTGTTGATCATGTTTTGCTCGTGGAAGAGGCTTAGTCAACAGGTCTGCAACATTCAGATCTGTATGTATCTTGCAAATTTCTATGTCTCCCACCTGGACTAGATCCCGGATGGAATTGAAGCGTCTCTTGATGTGCTTGGTTCTCTTGTGAAATCTGGATTCCTTCGCTAAGGCAATTGCTCCAGTATTGTCACAAAAGATTTTCATCGGACCCGATGCACTAGGTATGACACCTAGATCGGATATGAACTCCTTCATCCAGACTCCTTCATTTGCTGCTTCCGAAGCAGCTATGTACTCCGCTTCATACGTAGATCCTGCCACGACGCTTTGTTTAGAACTGCACCAACTGACAGCTCCACCGTTCAATGTAAACACGTATCCGGTTTGTGATTTAGAATCGTCCGGATCAGTGTCAAAGCTTGCATCAACGTAACCATTTACGATGAGCTGTTTGTCACCTCCATAAGCGAGAAAGATATCCTTAGTCCTTTTCAGGTACTTCAGGATGTTCTTGACCACTGCCCAGTGATCCACTCCTGGATTACTTTGGTACCTCCCTGCTAGACTTATAGCAAGGCACACATCAGGTCTGGTACACAACATTGCATACATGATAGAGCCTATGGCTGAAGCATATGGAACATCTTTCATTTTCTCTCTATCTTCTGCAGTGGTCGGGCATTGAGTCTTACTCAACTTCACACCTTGTAACACAGGCAAGAACCCTTTCTTTGCTTGATCCATTTTGAACTTCTTCAAAACTTTGTCAAGGTATGTGCTTTGTGAAAGTCCAATTAAGCGTCTTGATCTATCTCTATAGATCTTAATGCCCAATATATAAGCAGCTTCACCGAGGTCTTTCATTGAAAAACTCTTATTCAAGTATCCCTTTATGCTATCCAGAAATTCTATATCATTTCCAATTAGCAATATGTCATCCACATATAATATCATAAATGCTATAGAGCTCCCACTCACTTTCTTGTAAATACATGCTTCTCCAAAAGTCTGTATAAAACCAAATGCTTTGATCACACTATCAAAGCGTTTATTCCAACTCCGAGAGGCTTGCACCAGTCCATAAATGGATCGTTGGAGCTTGCACACTTTGTTAGATCCATTTGGATCGACAAAACCTTCCGGTTGCATCATATACAACTCTTCTTCCAGAAATCCATTCAAGAATGCAGTTTTGACATCCATCTGCCATATTTCATAATCATAAAACACGGCAATTGCTAACATGATTCGGACAGACTTAAGCATCGCTACAGGTGAGAAGGTCTCATCGTAGTCAATCCCTTGAACTTGTCGAAAACCTTTCGCAACAAGTCGAGCTTTGTAGACAGTAACATTACCGTCAGTGTCAGTCTTCTTCTTGAAGATCCATTTATTCTCAATTGCTTGCCGATCAACGGGCTAGTCAACCAAAGTCCACACTTTGTTCTCATACAAGGATCCCATCTCAGATTTCATGGCATCAAGCCATTTTGCGGAATCTGGGCTCACCGTCGCTTTTTCATAGTTCATAGGTTCATCATGATCTAGTAGCATGACTTCCAGAATAGGATTACCGTACCACTCTGGTGCGGATCTTACTCTGGTTGATCTATGAGGTTCAGTAGCAACTTGATCTAAAGTTTCATGATCATCATCATTAACTTCCTCACTATTTGGTGTAGGTGTCATAGAAACCGGTTTCTGTGATGAACTACTTTCCAATCAGGGAGCAGGTACAGTTACCTCATCAAGTTCTACTTTCATCCCACTCACTTCTTTCGAGACAAACTCCTTCTCTAGAAAGGATCCATTCTTAGCAACGAATGTCTTGCCTTCGGATCTGTGATAGAAGGTGTACCCAACAGTCTCCTTTGGGTATCCTATGAAGACACATTTCTCTGATTTGGGTTCGAGCTTATCAGGTTGAAGCTTTTTCACATAAGCATTGCAGCCCCAAACTTTAAGAAACGACAACTTTGGTTTCTTGCCAACCCACAGTTCATAAGGCGTCGTCTCAATGGATTTTGATGGTGCCCTATTTAACATGAATGCGGTCGTCTCTAAAGCATAACCCCAAAACAATAGCGGTAAATCTGTAAGAGACATCATAGATCGCACCATATCAAGTAAAGTGCGATTACGATGTTCGGACAAACCATTATGCTATGGTGTTCCGGGTGGCGTGAGTTGCGAAACTATTCCGCATTGTTTCAAATGTAGACCAAACTCGTAACTCAAATATTCTCCTCCATGATCAGATCATAGAAACTTTATTTTCTTGTTACGATGATTTTCAACTTCACTCTGAAATTCTTTGAACTTTTCAAATGTTCCAGATTTATGCTTCATCAAGTAGATATACCCATATCTGCTTAAATCATCTATGAAGGTGAGAAAATAACGATATCTGCCATGAGCCTCAACATTCATCAGACCACATACATCTGTATGTATGATTTCCAACAAATCTGTTGCTCTCTCTATAGTACCGGAGAATGGCGTTTTAGTCATCTTGCCCATGAGGCATGGTTCGCAAGTACCAAGTGATTCATAATCAAGTGGTTCCAAAAGTCCATCAGTATGGAGTTTCTTCATGCGCTTTACACCGATATGACCTAAACGACAGTGCCACAAATAATTGCACTGTCATTATCAACTCTGCATCTTTTGGCTTCAACATTATGAATATGTGTATCACTACTATCGAGTTTCATCAAAATAGACCACTCTTCAAGGGTGCATGACCATAAAAGATATTACTCATATAAATAGAACAACCATTATTCTCTGATTTAAATGAATAACCATCTCGCGTCAAACAAGACCCAGATATAATGTTCATGCTCAACGCTGGCACCAAATAACAATTATTTAGGTCTAATACTAATCCCGAAGGTAGATGTAGAGGTAGCGTGCCGACCGCGATTACATCGACTTTGGAACCATTTCCCACGCGCATCGTCACCTCGTCCTTTGCCAGTGTTCACTTAATCCGTAGTCCCTGTTTCGAGTTGCAAATATTAGCAACAGAACCAGTATCAGATACCCAGGTGCTACTGCGAGCTCTAGTAAGGTACACATCAATAACATGTATATCACATATACCTTTGTTCACCTTGCCATCCTTCTTATCCGCCAAATACTTGGGGCAGTTCCGCTTCGAGTGACCAGTCTGCTTGCAGTAGAAGCACTCAGTTTCAGGCTTAGGTCCAGACTTGGGTTTCTTCTCCTGAGCAGCAACTTGCTTGCTATTCTTCTTGAAGTTCCCCTTCTTCTTCCCTTTGCCCTTTTTCTTGAAACTAGTGGTCTTGTTGACCATCAACACTTGATGCTCCTTCTTGATTTCTACCTCCGCAGCCTTTAGCATTGCGAAGAGCTCGGGAATTGTCTTATCCATCCCTTGCATATTATAGTTCATCATGAAGCTCTTGTAGCTAGGTGGAAGTGATTGGAGAATTCTGTCAATGACGCTATCATCTGGAAGATTAACTCCCAGTTGAATCAAGTGATTACAATACCGAGACATCTTGAGTATATGCTCACTGACAGAACTATTCTCCTCCATCTTGCAGCTATAGAACTTATTGGAGACTTCATATCTCTCAATCCGGGCATTCTTCTGGAATATTAACTTTAACTCCTGGAACACCTCATATGCCCCATGACGTTTAAAACGCCGTTGAAGTCCCGGTTCTAAGCCGTAAAGCATGGCACGCTGAACTATCGAGTAGTCATCAACACGCGACTGCCAGGCATTCACAATGTCTGCAGTTGCTGGCGCAGGTGGTACACCCAGCGGTGCTTCCAGGACGTAACTCTTCTGTGCAGCAATGAGGATAATCCTCAAGTTATGGACCCAGTCCGTGTAATTGCTACCATCATCTTTCAACTTTGCTTTCTCAAGGAACACATTAAAATTCAACGGAACAACAGCACGGGCCATCTATCTACAAACCACATAGACAAGCAAGATACTATCAGGTACTAAGTTCATGATAAATTTAAGTTCAATTAATCATATTACTTAAGAACTCCCACTTAGAAAGACATCCCTCTAATCCTCTAAGTGATCACGTGATCCAAATCAACTAAACCATAACCGATCATCACGTGAAATGGAGTAGCTTTCAATGGTGAACATCACTATGTTGATCATATCTACTATATGATTCACGCTCGACCTTTCGGTCTCAGTGTTCCGAGGCCATATCTGCATATGCTAGGCTCGTCAAGTTTACCTGAGTATTCTGCGTGTGCAAAACTGGCTTGCACCCGTTGTAGATGGACGTAGAGCTTATCACACTCGATCATCACGTGGTGTCTGGGCACGACGAACTTTGGCAATGGTGCATACACAAGGAGAACACTTTTATCTTGAAATTTAGTGAGAGATCATCTTATAATGCTACCGCCAATCAAAGCAAGATAAGATGCATAAAAGATAAACATCACATGCAATCAATATAAGTGATATGATATGGCCATCATCATCTTGTGCTTGTGATCTCCATCTCCGAAGCACCATCATGATCACCACCGTCACCGGCGCGACACCTTGATCTCCAATATAGCATCGTTGTCGTCTCGCCAATCTTATGCTTCTACGACTATCACTACCACTTAGTGATAAAGTAAAGCATTACAGGGCGATTGCATTGCATACAATAAAGCGACAACCATATGGCTCCTGCCAGTTGCCGATAACTCGGTTACAAAACATGATCATCTCATACAATAAAATTTAGCATCATGTCTTGACCATATCACATCACAACATGCCCTGCAAAAACAAGTTAGACGTCCTCTACTTTGTTGTTGCAAGTTTTACATGGCTGCTACGGGCTTAGCAAGAACCGTTCTTACCTAGGCATCAAAAACCACAACGATAGTTTGTCAAGTTGGTGTTGTTTTAACCTTCACAAGGACCGGGTGTAGCCACACTCGGTTCAACTAAAGTTGGAGAAACTGACACCCGCCAACCACCTGTGTGCAAAGCACGTCGATAGAACCAGTCTCGCGTAAGCGTACGCGTAATGTCGGTCCGGGCCGCTTCATCCAACAATACCGCCAAACCAAAGTATGACATGTTGGTTGATGTCTACTACACAACCTTCTTATTGTAGATGTTGTTGGGCCTCCAAGTGCAGAGGTTTGTAGGATAGTAGAAAATTTCCCTCAAGTGGATGACCTAAGGTTTATCAATCCGTCGGAGGCGTAGGATGAAGATGGTCTCTCTCAAGCAACCCTGCAACCAAATAACAAAGAGTCTCTTGTGTCCCCAACACACCCAATACAATGGTAAACTATATAGGTGCACTAGTTCGATGAAGAGATGGTGAAACAAGTGGTATATGGATAGTAGATAAAGGTATTTGTAATCTGAAATAATAAAAACAGCAAGGTAAATAATGATAAAAGTGAGCGTAAACGGTATTGCAATGTGTGGAAACAAGGCCTAGGGTTCATACTTTCGCTAGTGTAAGTTCCCTCAACAATACTAACATAATTGGATCACATAACTATCCCTCAACATGCAACAAAGAGTCACTCCAAAGTCACTAATAGCGGAGAACGAACGAAGAGATTATGGTAGGGTACGAAACCACCTCAAAGTTATTCTTTCCAATCAATCCGTTGGGCTATTCCTATAGGTGTCACAAACAGCCCTAGAGTTTGTACTAGAATAACACCTTAAGACACAAATCAACCAAAACCCTAATGTCACCTAGATACTCCAATGTCACCTCAAGTATCCGTGGGTATGATTATATGATATGCATCACACAATCTCAGATTCATCTATTCAACCAACACAAAGGACCTCAAAGAGTGCCCCGAAGTTTCTACCGGAGAATCACGACGAAAACGTGGGCCAACCCCTATGCATAGGTTCATGGGCGGAACCCGCAAGTTGATCACCAAAACATACATCAAGTGAATCACGTGGTATCCCATTGTCACCACAGATACCCATGGCAAGACATACATCAAGTGTTCTCAAATCTTTAAAGACTCAATCCGATAAGATAACTTCAAAGGGGAAACTCAATTCATTATAAGAGGGTAGAGGGGGGAAGAAACATCATAGGATCCAAATATAATAGCAAAGCTCGCGATACATCAAGATCGTATCACCTCAAGAACACGAGAGAGAGAGAGAGATCAAACACATAGCTACTGGTACATACCCTCAGCCTCGAGGGAGAACTACTCCCTCCTCGTCATGGAGAGCACCGGGATGATGAAGATGGCCACCGGAGAAGGATTGCCCCCTCTGGCAGGGTGCCGGAACGGGTCTAGATTGGTTATCGGTGGCTACAGAGGCTTCTGGCGGCGGAACTCCCGATCTATTGTGCTCCCGGATGTTTTTAGGGTATATGGAGATATATAGGCGGAAGAAGTACGTCAGGGGGGCCACGAGGGGCTCACGAGGGTGGAGGGCGCGCCCAGGGGGTGGGCGCGCCCCCCTGCCTCGTGACCTCCTCGCAGATCCCCCGGCATGCACTCCAAGTCTTCTGGGCTTCTTTCCTTCCAAAAATGAGTTTCGTGAAGTTTCAGGTCAATTGGACTCCCTTTGGTTTTCCTTTTCTTCGAAACCCTAAAATAGGGTAAAAACAGAAATTGGCACTAAGCTCTGGGTTAATAGGTTAGTCCCAAAAATGATATAAAAGTGTATAATAAAGCCCATAAACATTCAAAACAGTAAATAATATAGCATGAAGCAATCAAAAATTATAGATACGTTGGAGACGTATCAGCATCCCCAAGCTTAATTCCTACTCGTCCTCGAGTAGGTAAATGATAAAAACAGAATTTTTGATGCGGAGTGCTACTTGGCATAATTTCAATGTAATTCTTCTTAATTGTGGCATGAATATTCAGATCCGAAAGATTCAAGACAAAAGTTCATATTGACATAAAAATGATAATACTTCAAGCATACTAACTAAGCAATTATGTCTTCTCAAAATGACATGGCCAAAGAAAGTTCATCCCTACAAAATCATATAGTTTAGTCATGTTTCATTTCCGTCACACAGGAATGCTCTCATCATGCACAACCCCGATGACAAGGCAAGCAATTGTTTCATACTTTAGTAATCTCAAACTCATAAACTTTCACGCAATACATAAGCGCGAGCCATGGATATAGCACTATGGGTGGAATAGAATATAATGAGGGGGGTTATGTGGAGAAGACAAAAAGGAGAAGTCTCACATCAACGAGGCTAATCAATGGGCTATGGAGATGCCCACCGATTGATGTTAATGCAAGGAGTAGGGATTGCCATGCAACGGATGCACTAGAGCTATAAATGTATGAAAGCTCAACAAAAGAAACTACTGGGTGTGCATCCAACTTGCTTGCTCATGAAGACCTAGGGCACTTGAGGAGGCCCATTGTTGGACTATACAAGCCAAGTTCTATAATGAAAATTCCCACTAGTATATGAAAGTGATAACTCAAGAGACTCTCTATATGAAGAACATGGTGCTACTTTGAAGCACAAGTGTGGAAAAAGGATAGTAGAATTGCCCCTTTTTATTTATTTTCTCTTTTTTGGGGGGGGCTTCTTTTTTTATTTGGCCTTTCTCTTTTTTTGGGACAATGCTCTATTGAATGATGATCATCACACTTCTATTTATTTACAACTCACTGATTACAACTCGATACTAGAACAAAGTATGACTCTATATGGATGCCTCCGGCGGTGTACCGGGATATGCAATGAATCAAGAGTGACAAGTATGAAAGAATTATGAATGGTGGCTTTGCCACAAATACTATGTCAACTACATGATCATGCTAAGCAATATGACAATGATGAATGTGTCATGATGAACGGAATGATGGAAAGTTGCATGGCAATATATCTCGGAATGGCTATGGAAATGCCATAATAGGTAGGTATGGTGGCCGTTTTGAGGAAGATATAAGGAGGTTTATGTGTGAAAGAGCGTATCATATCACGGGGTTTGGATGCACCGGCGAAGTTTGCACCAACTCTCAATGTGAGAAAGGGCAATGCACGGTACCGAAGAGGCTAGCAATGATGGAAGGGTGAGAGTGCGTATAATCCATGGACTCAACATTAGTCATAAAGAACTCACATACTTATTGCAAAAATCTACAAGTCATCAAAAACCTCGGCACTACGCACATGCTCCTAGGGGGATAGATTGGTAGGAAAAGACCGTCGCTCGTCCCCGACCGCCACTCATAAGGAGGACAATCAAATAACACCTCATCTTTCAAATTTGTTACATAATGTTTACCATACGTGCATGCTACGGGACTTGCAAACTTCAGCACAAGTATTCCTCAAATTCACAACTACTCAACTAGCACGACTTTGATATTATTACCTCCATACCTCAAAACAATCATCAAGCATCAAACTTCTCTTAGTATTCAATACTCTATATGAAAGTTTTTACTAATTTTGTATACCTAGCATATTAGGATTTTCAGAAAATTACCATGCTATTTAAGAGTCTCAAAATAATATAAGTGAAGCATGAGAGTTCATCTATTTATTCAAAATAAAACTACCACCATGCTCTAAAAGGTATAAGTGAAGCACTAGAGCAAATGACAAACTACTCCGAAAGATATAAGTGAAGATCAATGAGTAGTCGAATAATTATGCAACTATGTGAAGACTCTCTTACATTTAATAATTTCAGATCTTGGTATTTTATTCAAACAGCAAGCAAAACTAATTAAAATGACATTCTAATAATAGCAAACATCATGTGAAGAAGCAAAAACTTAGGATCAACCGAAACTAACCGATGGTTGTTGAAGAAGAAAGGTGGGATGCCAACCGGGGCATCCCCAAGCTTAGATGCTTGAGACTTCTTGAAATATTATCTTGGGATGCCTTGGGCATCCCCAAGCTTGAGCTTTTGTGTCTCCTTAATTACTCTCATATCACGGTCTCCCTAAATCTCAAAAGCTTCATCCACACAAAACTCAACAAGGACTCGTGAGATAAGTTAGTATAAACCATTGCAAAAACTTTATCGTACTCTACTGTAGCAAATCACTAAAATTATTATTCAACATTGAATAATAAATTCCTCTGCATATTTAATAGTCCTATCCTCAAATAGAATCATTAAAGAAGCAAACATATGCAAACAATGCAAACATAACAGCAATCTGCCTAAACAGGATAGTCTGTAAAGAATGCTGCAACATCCATACTTCCCTAGCTCCAAAAATTATTAAAGAAAATTCACACTGTAGTAAATTTATCATGTCTTAATATGAAAAAGGTTTCAACATTTTATCACATTCTTACTTTTCTAGGGAATTATTGCAACAGCGGTAAACTTTCTGTTTTCAAACAGCAACATGTGGACTTCTAAAATAGGCATAGTAAAGGCTCAATGCCACTTTTATTGAAATAAAAGATGCAAAACATTGTTCTAAATAACATCAAGCAAATCCTAACAAAATAAATTGATGCTCCAAACAAAACACATATCATGTGGTAAATAAAAATATAGCTCCAAGTAAAGTTACCGATGAACGAAGACGAAAGAGGGGATGCCTTCCGGGGCATCCCCAAGCTTTAGGCTTTTGGTTGTCCTTGAATATTGCCTTGGGGTGCCTTGGGAATCCCCAAGCTTAGGCTCTTGCCACTCCTTATTCCATAGTCCATCGAATCCTTACCCATAACTTGAAAACTTCACAACACAAAACTTAACAGAAAACTCGTAAGCTCCATTAGTATAAGAAAATAAATCACCACTTCAAGGTACTGTAATGAACTCATTATTAATTCATATTGGTGTAATATCTACTGTATTCCAACTTATCTATGGTTCATACCCTCCGATACTACTCATAGGTTCATCAAAATAAGCAAACAACAGATGAAAAACAGAATCTGTCAAAAACAGAACAGTCTGTAGTAATCTGGATCAAACGTATACTTCTGGAACTCATAAAATTCTAAAATAAATTGCTGGACCTAAGTAATTTATCTATTAATCATCTGCAAAAATAATTAACTAAATATCACTCTCCAAATAAAAATGGAAGTAGTTCTCGTGAGCGCTGAAGTTTCTGTTTTTTACAGCATGATCGCAAAGACTTTCCCCAAGTCTTCCCAAAGGTTCTACTTGGCACAAACACTAATTAAAAGCATAAAACCACATATAAACAGAGGCTAGATGAATTATTTATTACTAAACAGGAACAAAAGGCAAGGAATGAAAATAAAATTGGGTTGCCTCCCAACCAGCGCTATCGTTTAACGCCCCTAGCTAGGCATGATGATTTCAATGATGCTCACATAAAGGATAAGAATTGTAACTTAAAGAGAGCATCATGAAGAATATGACTAGCACATTTAAGTATAACCCACTTCCTATGCATAGGGATTTTGTGATCAAACAACTTATGGGAACAATAGTCAACTAGCATAGGAGGGTAAAACAAGCATAACTTCAAAGCTTTAAGCACATAGAGAGGAAACTTGATATTATTGCAATTCCTAAAAGCATATGTTCCTCCCTCATAATAATTTTCAGTAGCATCATGAATGAATTCAACAATATAACCAGCACCAAAAGCATTCTTTTCATGATCTACAAGCATAGAAAATTTACTACTCTCCACATAAGCAAAATTCTTCTCATGAATAATAGTGGGAGCAAACTCAACAAAATAATTATCATGTGAGGCATAATCCAATTGAAAACTAAAATCATGATGACAAGTTTCATGGATATCATTATTCTTTATAGCATACAAGTCATCACAATAATCATCATAGATAACAACTTTGTTCTCATAATCAATTGGAACCTCTTTCGAAATAGTGGAATCATTACTAAATAAAGTCATGACCTCTCAAAATCCACTTTCATCAATATAATCATCATAAATAGGAGGCATGCTTTCATCATAATAAATTTTATCATCAAAACTTGGGGGGCAAAAAATATCATCTTCATCAAACATAGCTTCCCCAAGCTTGTGGCTTTGCATATCATTAGCATCATGGATATTTAAGGAATTCATACTAACAACATTGCAATCATGCTCATCATTCAAATATTTAATGCCAAACATTTTATAAATTTCTTCTTCTAGCACTTGAGCACAATTATCCTTTCCATCATACTCACGAAAGATATTAAAAAGGTGAAGCATATGAGATAAACTCAATTCCATTTTTTATAGTTTTCTTTTATAAACTAAACTAGTGATAAAACAAGAAACTAAAAGACTCGATTGCAAGATCTAAAGATATACCTTCAAGCACTCACCTCCCCGGCAACGGCGCCAGAAAAGAGCTTGATGTCTACTACACAACCTTCTTCTTGTAGACGTTGTTGGGCCTCCAAGTGCATAGGTTTGTAGGACAGTAGCAAATTTCCCTCAAGTGGATGACCTAAGGTTTATCAATCCGTAGGAGGCGTAGGATGAAGATGGTCTCTCTCAAGCAACCTTGCAGCCAAATAACAAAGAGTCTCTTGTGTCCCCAACACACCCAATACAAAGGTAAATTGTATAGGTGCACTAGTTCAGCGAAGAGATGGTGAAACAAGTGGTATATGGATAGTAGATAAAGGTATTTGTAATCTGAAATAATAAAAACAGCAAGGTAACTAATGATAAAAGTGAGCGTAAACAGTATTCCAATGTGTGAAAACAAGGCCTAGGGTTCATACTTTCGCTAGTGTAAGTTCCCTCAACAACACTAACATAATTGGATCACATAACTATCCCTCAACATGCAACAAAGAGTCACTCCAAAGTCACTAATAGCGGAGAATGAACAAAGAGATTATGGTAGGGTACGAAACCACCTCAAAGTTATTCTTTCCAATCAATCCGTTGGGCTATTTCTATAGGTGTCAGAAACAGCCCTAGAGTTCGTACTAGAATAACACCTTAAGACACACATCAACCAAACCCTAATGTCACCTAGATACTCCAATGTCACCTCAAGTATCCGTGGGTATGATTATATGATATGCATCACACAATCTCAGATTCATCTATTCAACCAACACAAAGGACCTCAAAGAGTGCCCCAAAGTTTCTACCGGAGAATCACGACGAAAACGTGTGCCAACCCCTATGCATAGGTTCATGGGCGGAACCCGCAAGTTGATCACCAAAACATACATCAAGTGAATCACGTGGTATCCCATTGTCACCACAGATACCCACGGCAAGACATACATCAAGTGTTCTCAAATCTTTAAAGACTCAATCCGATAAGATAACTTCTGTAACATCCCAAATTTTCAATTTGGAATGTTATACATTAGATCATCATTGCATAGCATATTTTATTGCTTTTGGTGGATCCTAGAAATTCTACGCAACTCAAGGACCCTCGGAGAGAGTTGAGGATTTCGTTATTTTCATATTTGAGTTTTCTCAAATTTTGAAAATAGGATCATTTGATTTTATTTATTTTATCTTCAATTATTTCTATTATCAAAGTATGAGAGAGGGAATAAAATGACTTTCCCAGAAATAAAGAAATATTGAGGATTTAAAAAAAATCAAATAAGTTTCTATTTTGGTTTTATTTGCTATTTTATTTGAATTTAGGAAAAATTGCACGTTTTCAAAACTGCATTTTAGGGCCAAAAAATGTTCATCCTGTTCTAAATATTTTATTTAGACGGAGAAAATTTGTTCTGGCATTTTTAGATTTTTATTTATTTTTCTAGATTTTTTTAGGCGCGGCGAAATTGTTAAAAAAAGAGAGACCCGCGCCCGACTGGGCCAAGGGCCCAGCCGCCACCGCCTTCCCCGCCGGACTCGGGAGGAGTCCGTGCCGGAGCCGCCTCGCCGCCGCCGACCCCCTCCCCAAGTCAATCCCTCCTCCTTTAAATAGCCACCCCGGGGCCCCCCTGGAGCCCCGAGTCGCCGCTGCTGCCGCCCCGTCACCCGCGCCGCACGCCGCCGCCGCACGCCGCCCCGCCGCCCCGCATAGCCGCCGACCCGCCGGAGCCCCGCCGGACCGAGCCGAGGTAGCCACCCGCCGCCCGGTTTCTGAGAAAAACCGATCCGGTTTTTTTAGAAAACCCTAGTTTTCGTTTTTTTAAATAGATCAGTTTTTTCGGTTTATTTATTTAGCGAGTGCTCGCTCGTCCGTTCGTTTTAACGAATGCGTTTTTCGTTTAGTTTCTGTTAACGAACGTTCGTTAACCTGTTCGTTGTTTTTCTTTTTCTCGGATTTAAATCCGCGGTTTTTCCGATCGCGATCTCTGATCCGATGTTCGTTCTAGTTTAACTTTTCGCTCGTTTATCGGAATCAGGCGATTCAAGCGCCTGGAGTTTCGTCTCGAAACCCTCTTTCCATTTAACCAACTCAAACAAGTTTTTGCCACAGTAAAAAATTTCCCTAGATCCAGAATACTAAACGAAGCTTGTTTCTTTTGCCGTTTGCCTCTCGTTGCTTCGTTCGTTTTGGTTATTTTTGTCAACCGGAGTTCTTAAGTTGAACTTTCTCGTTAGATATTTAGTTTGAGTTTTACCTGTGCATTAATTGAGTACTTATTGTATGCTTGGTTGTTTGCGATAGAGTACCCGGAGTGCGCCGCTTGCTACTTCGAATCCCTAGGTTTCACGGATCATCAGCAAGGCAAGTAACACTTTGATAATACCTCCTACTACCCAGTTTTATTGCATTAGACCAATCCTCACACATTGCATGATTAGGATCTAATTAAATTGTGGGTTTGGGAAGTAGTTGAGGTAGAACCTATTACCTGTTTATTATCAAACCTTTGGGAGTTACTCCTATGTTTGTTTATTATGCCATGCTATGCTAGTAGACGTGGATTGGGTGAGTGTATCCATGACAGATGTGAGATTGTTAATTAATGGTTTATTTAAGGTGGCAACCTAAACACACATCTGGGTGGATTGAGGCACCTGGGTATTCCAGCGATTGCCTATTTTCTTTTGGACCGCCACCCGGGCTCAAAGGGATCATGAGATTATTCATGCTAGAAACTTCCGTGTGCAGCCACAAGCTACTATGGGCTCTAGCATAGTTGACTAAGTTGTGTGAACTCTTAAAGTGGTAAACTAGCAGATGTAGGGGATGTAGGTTGGTACGGTCTACCCGTTCGTAAGGTGCTAGCGCTTCTGAAAGACTATGTCTCGGTCATCCGTTTCTCAAACACCTTGTAGTGCGAGAAGTCCAATGGAGGAGATCGGGTCTTGTGGGGAAAAGTGCGCAAACCTCCGCAGAGTGTATAAACTAATCATGGTTAGCCGTGTCCCCGGTTATGGACATCTTGAGTATCTAGTACCTGGATTATCATGTGAATCTCATCATGTTACTCTAATTAATTTTTGTTGGGTTTTGTTTAATGATGATGCTTAATTGGGATTGAGAATGCTGTCAACCATTCTCAATGTTTAACAACTACCATGATAGTTAAATGAAATTTATTCCTTTGCAGTAGGGAAAAATTGGCTTTACGCGAAAAATGTAACCATAGAGCTTTCATCATTCTCTATGTGTTACATTGCCAGCATATTCCATGTGCTGACCCGTTTCGGGCTGCAACATTAATGTTGCAGACTTTTCAGACGATGATTAAGGTGCCTTTAGGTCGTGGTTCTATACTCAGTGATGCCGCTGGAGTTGATGGACTCACTTATCTTCCAAGCCTTCCGCTATTATCATTATTAGATGGCTTTAAGCCATATTTATTGTAATAAGTTCTCTTTTGAGACACTCGATGTAATAAGTGTGTGATTGCTACTCTGTTATAAATCCTTCAAGTACTGTGTGGTGTCAGCATTACTGATCCAGGGATGACACCGGAGCACGGAGATTGGACCGTTTGAGGTCTGGTCGCTACAAGATGGTATCAGAGCACACGCTGACTATAGGACACGACCACTAAGCTAAAGCCCTAGATCACGACTTACTCTTCTCATTCTGACCTCTCATCTTTTCTACTCTTTTAGGATGGCGGATGCAAGGAACAAGTTCACGCAATCGGATGAAGATACACCCTTCGGACGTCACTTGAAGGAAGTCACTAGATACCTGAACATAGGAGTACGAAGCTTCACCAGAACCTACAACGCCACTCTACCTGAAGAAGAGCGATGGGTGATTCAAGTTCAAGTTCCAAGAAGGACGTTCATGCCAGTCACTGAGCCCATAGAGTTTTCTTTTGATGCACCAACATGGAGTCTAGGAAAGAGCATGGCATCTCACATCGCCATGGGACATATTGGAGAAGTTTACCACAATGATCTCAAGGATACTATGTACCAGATTTGTGGGCGCCGAGATGAGCAGTGGGAGATGATCGGCACCAAGAAGGATAGATCAATTGCAGCTTTTATCCAGGAGTTAAACCAGCACATTCGATGTCAGGAGAACCATATGTGCGCCGATATGATAGATCTGAAGAAGGCAAGAACAAGAATCAAGAAACTAGAGGAAGAACTCAAGGCTACACGTGAAGATTATGAAGAGGAAATTGAAGTATTAGTGGAAAAGAATGATGATCTGATCAAGAAGATTGGAATATTCATGGGAGACCCTACACCAGTAGAAGAAGACGAAGAACCCAAGGAGATTCGCCCGGAAGACTACATCATCATCGATGACGCCGACTCGGATCCAGATGATAGCGACGATGACTATGTTGATGAAGCTGGAGCAGATATCATGGAGTCTGCAACCGAAGAATATTTCTAGTAGACCACCCCATCAGTAGTAGTAGTCCACCATGTAAATATAGTAGTCCGAGCACTTTTGCGATAGTTAGATCGTTTGTAAGCCCTTGTTCAATTGATTGAATGAAGTGAATTGTTTGCTTTTGCCTCATGTGCATATGGGTAGTGTTTTCTCTCTAGACCCCTCTCTATTCTTAAATCTCATCTTTTCTAAAACCTCAGATGCCTCCGAGACGTGACCCCGAATTTACCTTCCTACCGGAGCACACTCAGTTGATCTAGCAGCATAACACATTGATGCAGTTGCTAGTCCAGAATCAGAATCAGGGGAACAACAACAACAACCCACCACCACCACCACCACCACCTGTTGATCACCTAGCCGAGGAAATGCCCGGTTCAACGGGTGACCTTCTTCCCGAGCTCTCACAGCTGCACGAACGAGTTCGGCAGGTGATGCAAGGCGTCGCCCAGGCCTTGTGGCCATCCGTCTCCATACCCGAAGGCCTTGGAGAGCTTGCAGACAAGCTAAAGGGAGCGTGGCGGCGCTTCCGATTATGGAAGATATTGGCCTGCCGTTAGGGCGCCAGGGAAGCCTGGGCGATGGTGAAGACACGTTACACGAAGGCTGACCCGAACCACATGGCCAAAGTTGGACCTGTGGGGCCCGATGGGAAGGAGATCCCTGTGAGCTTAGTGTACGGCCAAGTAGAATTGGCAGCAAAGTATTCCCAACAGAACTGTAGACTAGACAGCCTATTGGATGGTATTGAAGAGGAATTCAACCAGTCAAATTGACTATGTAATTTTAAAGTGACATGTATAATGCCTTCTAGCCGGATTGTAGATCGTTTGTCGTGGTGGAACTTTTTGCTTCAACCTCGGGACCCGACAGTCCGGAGTGTATCCGAATACCGTCTCGGTTATGTAAGAACCGGGGCATGTGTGGAGACCAGGTGTAGGGGTCATTAGTGCTTTATCATGCAAGTGCCCAACTAGTTATGTTATATTACATGGGTAGTAAGAAACATCTTCTAGAGAGAATAGTTCCGTTAAGGGTTCCTTTCCCTGGGTAAGCATGCCCTAAAGTGCATTCCGGACTGCGATAAGAAGCGCAGAAAAATCATCTGGGGCAGATATGAATAATAAAAGTCATCTTTTGTTCACCGACCGAATATTCCCTTAAGAACGCTAGCTTTCGGCTTCACCCAGTCTGAGGTACATGTCCGGCTGACCCGGCGGTAACAATCGCAGAGGTGCTCCCCTTATGCCCTAGCCGAATTAACGGGAACATAGGGCATAAATACAAGAGCCAGGCAACCCAGCTTGGCCAAAACTTAAGTCATATCGATGCATATAATGGTGAAAAAAGGTACATGCGGAAGTATAACACATGTGTTGGGCGTGAGGCCGAGGAAAATAACTTAAGCTTCTGTGAAAGAAGCCCCCAGGTATGAAGAGTGCGGCTAGCGCATCTGTAATGTACGAGTGAGGCACAAGGTGACCCTTGAAGGCCTAGAGAAATAAAAGAAAGAAAGGGAAACAAGACAGATGATGCATATGCAGAAAATGGACAAAGGGAGGGGACTAACATAGAGTCCGATGCTAAGCATAGAATCTTCGAAGCCTAGCTGCATTCCATGGGTTCGACTCGAGTCGACTAGTCGATGCATCCCGCAGTCGGTACGCTCCACCGGTCAGAACTTGGTCGATGATGAAGGGACCTTCCCATTCGGGCTCGAGCTTGTTCTTTTTCTTATTCGGCAGCCGTAGAACTAGTTCACCAACGTTATAAGTTTTGGCCCGTACTTCTCTGCTTTGGTATCTGTGAGCCTGTTGCTGGTAAAATGCGGAACGGGCTTTGGCTACGTCGCGCTCTTCCTCCAAGGTGTCCAGATTGTCCTGCCGATCGAGCTCGGCTTGTCTTTCTTCGTACATGCGCACTCGAGGTGAGTCATGAATTATGTCACAGGGCAGGACTGCCTCTGCGCCGTACACCATAAAAACGGTGTATATCCGGTACTACGATTCGGCGTGGTCCGCAGCCCCGAGAGTACGGCGTGGTCCGCAGCCCCCAATGATAAATATGCCCTAGAGGAAATAATAAGATGGTTATTATTATATTTCTTTGTTCATGATAATTGTCTATTGTTCATGCTATAATTGTGTTATCCGGAAATCGTAATACATGTGTGAATACATAGACCATAACACGTCCGTAGTGAGCCTCTAGTTGACTAGCTCTTTGATCAAAAGATAGTCATGGTTTCCTGACTATGGACATTGGATGTCATTGATAACGGGATCACATCATTAGGAGAATGATGTGATGGACAAGACCCAATCCTAAGCATAGCTCAAAGATCGTGTAGTTCGTTTGCTATAGGTTTTCCGAATGTCAAGTATCATTTCCTTAGACCATGAGATTGTGCAACTCCTGGATACCATAGGAGTGCTTTGGGTGTGCCAAACGTCACAACGTAACTGGGTGACTATAAAGGTACACTACAGGTATCTCCGAAAGTGTCTGTTGGGTTGTCACGAATCGAGACTGGGATTTGTCACTCTGTATGACAGAGAGGTATCTCTGGGCCCACTCGGTAATGCATCATCATAATGAGCTCAATGTGACCAAGTGGTTGATCACGGGATCATGCATTATGGTACGAGTAAAGTGACTTGCCGGTAACAAGACTGAACAAGGTATTGGGATACCGACGATCGAGTCTCGGGCAAGTAACGTACCGATTGACAAAGGGAATTGCATACGGGATTGATCGAATCCTTGACATCGTGGTTTATCCGATGAGATCATCGAGGAGCATGTGGGAGCCAACATGGGTATCCAGATCCCGCTGTTGGTTATTGACCGGAGAGTCGTCTTAGTCATGTCTGTGTGTCTCCCGAACCCGTAGGGTCTACACACTTAAGGTTCGGTGACGCTA
Organism: Triticum aestivum; assembly: GCF_018294505.1. Lineage (NCBI taxonomy): Eukaryota > Viridiplantae > Streptophyta > Magnoliopsida > Poales > Poaceae > Triticum > Triticum aestivum. The sequence goes on along the minus strand of NC_057809.1, from coordinate 498,967,336 downwards.
GGGTTGTTGAGATATTAGTATACGGTAACACGAAAGTTGTTCGGAGTCCCGGATGATATCCCAGACGTCACTAGGAGTTCCGGAATGGTCCGGAGGTGAAGATTTATATATAGGAAGTCAAGTTTCGGCCATCGGGAAAGTTTCGGGGGTAATTGGTATTGTACCGGGACCACCGGAAGGGTCCCGGGGGTCCACCGGGTGGGGCCACCTATCCCGGAGGGCCCCATGGGCTTAAGTGGGAGGGGAACCAGCCCCTAGTGGGCTGGTGCGCCCCCCCATGGGCCTCCCCTGCGCCTAGGGTTGGAAACCCTAGGGGTGGGGGCGCCCCACTTGGCTTGGGGGGCACTCCACCCCCCTTGGCCGCCGCCCCCCCTTGGAGATTCAATCTCCTAGGGCCGGCGCTCCCCCCTAGGGGTCCTATATATAGCGGGGGAGGGAGGGCAGCCGCACCCTAGCCCCTGGCGCCTCCCTCTCCCTCCCGTGACACTCCTCCCTCTCCTTGAGCTTGGCGAAGCCCTGCCGAGATCACTGTTGCTTCCACCACCACGCCGTCATGCTGCTGGATCTTCATCAACCTCTCCTTTCCCCTTGCAAGATCAAGTTGGAGGAGACGTCTTCCCAACCGCACGTGTGTTGAATGCGGAGGTGCCGTCCGTTCGGCACTAGGTCATCGATGATTTGGATCACGACGAGTACGACTCCATCAACCCCGTTCTATTGAACGCTTCCGCACGCGATCTACAAGGGTATGTAGATGCACTCCTCTCCCTCATTGCTAGATGACTCCATAGATTGATCTTGGTGATGCATAGAAAATTTTAAAATTCTGCTACGTTCCCCAACAGTTGCTAGTCCAGAATCAGAATCAGGGGAACAACAACAACAACCCACCACCACCACCACCTATTGATCATGTAGCCCGTTTTCTTAGACTGAATCCATGGTGTTTTATAGTAGCACCGAGCCGATAGTAGCAGATGATTGGCTCCGCAAGACAGCAAGAGAGTTGACCACGGCAGGATGCACAGATGCGGAAAAGGTGAAGTTTGCCGCACATCAGTTGGAAGGACCCGCAACATCATGGTGGGAGAATTTCACAGCCACTTTCCCTGTCGACACTATCACGTGGGACCAGTTTCAGTAGGCTTTTCGTACTACCCATGTTTCAGCAGGAGCTATGTCCATGAAGAAGCGAGAGTTTCTCAACTTGCGCCAAGGAGGACGGACAGTTGGCCAGTATGTGGAGGACTTTAGTAAGCTAGCACGTTATGCCCCAGATGACGTTGCTACGGATGCAGCTAAGCAGGAGAAGTTTCTGGAAGGATTGAATGATGAGTTGAGCATGCAGTTGATGGTAGCAACCTTCAACAACTACCAGGAGTTGGTAGATCGTGCTCTCATGATTGAAGGGAAGCAACAGCAAATTGGGAACCGCAAGAGGAAGTATGGACAAGGGAAGTACAATTCTGGAGCTCAGCAGAAGCCACGTTTTACCCCTAGACCAGGAGGACATTTCCAGCATACCCATGGAGTAGGTAGCTCACACAATCACAATGGCCCCAAGAATGGTAATGGGAATGGAGGAGACAACGGCCAGAATCGCACTGTCGGTGTCAAAACCGGCAGATCTTGGGTAGGGGGTCCCGAACTGTGCGTCTAGGCCGGATGGTAACAGGAGGCAGGGGACACGATGTTTTACCCAGGTTCGGGCCCTCTTGATGGAGGTAAAACCCTACGTCCTGCTAGATTACTATTGATGATATGGGTAGTACAAGAGTAGATCTACCACGAGTTCAGAGAGGCTAAACCCTAGAAGCTAGCCTATGGTATGATTGTATGTTGTGATTGTTGTCCTACGGACTAAAACCCTTCGGTTTATATAGACACCGGAGAGGGTTAGGGTTACACAAGGTCAGTTACAAAGGAGGAGATATCCATATACGTATTGCCTAGCTTGCCTTCCACGCCAAGTAGAGTCCCATCCGGACACGAGACGAAGTCTTCAATCTTGTATCTTCATAGTCCAACAGTCCGGCCAAAGGATATAGTCCGGCTGTATGGAGACCCCTTAATCCAGGACTCCCTCAGTAGCCCCCGAACCAAGCTTCAATGACGATGAGTCCGGCGCGCGGTATTGTCTTCGGCATTGCAAGGCGGGTTCCTCTCCAAATTATGTGTACCTGTCGAAATAATGTCCGGTTTCTTGTGAATGTTTGTACCCCTCAGCTTCTACGGCCAATAATGGCCACTTTCCATGTGTCGAGCGAATGTGAAGAGCCAGGGTGTTTTCACATTTACCCCCCTAGCTATGTGAATGAGCCGCCTATTTAAAAAGACGAGTGTCGGTGTCAAAACCGGCGGATCTCGGGTAGGGGGTCCCGAACTGTGCATCTAGGTGGATGGTAACAGGAGGCAGGGGACACAATGTTTTACCCAGGTTCGGGCCCTCTTGATGGAGGTAAAACCCTACGTCCTGCTTGATTAATATTGATGATATGGGTAGTACAAGAGTAGATCTACCACGAGATCAGAGAGGCTAAACCCTAGAAGCTAGCCTATGGTATGATTGTTCTTCGTCCTACGGACTAAAACCCTCCGGTTTATATAGACACCGGAGAGGGCTAGGGTTACACAGAGTCGGTTACAATGGTAGGAGATCTACATATCCGTATCGCCAAGCTTGCCTTCCACGCCAAGGAAAGTCCCTTTCGGACACGGGACGAAGTCTTCAATCTTGTATCTTCATAGTCCAGGAGCCCGGCCGAAGGTATAGTCCGTCTATCCGGACACTCCCTAATCCAGGACTCCCTCAATGAGGATTCAGATCCAAATCACACCATCCTCCCTTGGCGAGCCTTCATTGGAGCGCACCCGACAAAGATCCATTCCATCATGTCTGGTCGACGCAGCTCCTCCTCTCGCACCCCTAGCTCCAAGCCTGGAGATTGGGAGAGATGTTCTGTCCTGCACAGCAAATTAGTGATGCTTCAGTCCAAGGGATTTCTTCCCCCAGCGTACCTGGTCCCGGTTCGAGCCGGGCTTGCCACTTACAATGGCGGAGAGCAAGCGGAGAGCCTTCCCAATCCCTCCAAGGGAGAGCGGGTATGACTTGTCCCTTATTTGGTAAGAGGGCTCGGATTCCCAATTCATCCGTTTCTCCGGGGGCTCCTGGAGTTCTACGGCCTCTAGTTGCACAACCTTACGCCTGCCTCCGTGCTGCATATCGCAGGATTCGTAGCCCTTTGCGAGTTGTTTTTGGGCTGTGAGGCTCATTTCGCTCTATGGAAGAAGTTGTTCCGCCTTGTGCCCCGTTCTCAGAAGGGGTCAATATATCAAGTGGGCGGAGCCGAAGTGTGGCATATTGCCGGGACCGGATACCTATGCGAGACCCCAAAGAAGACGTCCAATGACTGGCCTTCAGAATGGTTTTATATAGAAGATGTCCCCCTCCCGGATCCTATTCGGATCGGCCTTCCTGAGTTCGACAACGCCCCTTTGAAGAAGCGCCGGAGCTGGCGTCCACGGAGCTCCCTGGAGGAAGATGACAAGGACATTCTTTACCTGATGAGCCGGATAAGTTCTTTATCTCGATCCGGATTGACCATGATCGAGGTCATGGCCACATGTATTAAGTAATCATCCTAGCGATTTCATCGCAGGAGCTGCGCCAGGCTGTAAAGGAGATAAACAGCCCTCCTCCACAACCCGAGGACCCTGGATGGTCCCTTGATCCGGCCTCCCAGGAGGATCCAGACATATCTGTGGAGCTGATCGATGGGGTATTTTATCAATCGAGTAATGACAATGCTTTGGTGGCCATTACGGCCGATTACCCTGGGCTAGTTCCAGCCTCACAGGTGACTGAGACCGAAGTCCCAACACTTAAAAAAGGGATCCATCCTTGCGCTTTTTTGATTGCCGTATAACAGCCATGTTTTGCAGGGGAGGTCCTCGGGGCGGAAGGCCGAGCCTGTGGCAACTAGCCAACAAGGGGCCGCGAGGCCAGGCGGGCTGAAAAGACCCGCAGTCCGGGTTGAGACACCGACGCAGTAGTACGGCGCGCCGTCTTTATTGTAAGCCATTATTCAGAGGCATACTAACGCCCATGCCTTCTTTCAGGAAAAAGAGCGCTCGCCGGACTATACCCGGAGAGGCTACCAATCGCGCCTCCACCAGCCAGGCTCCAAGGCCGGATTCGGAGGCGGGAACGAATACGAGGCGTGCGCCGGGCACTCCTCCGACAGAGGATGCGGACAAACTGTCTGCCACCAATTCCGAGGTGGAAAGTGCCATGAGCCACCGGCGTCGCCGGACTGTTCTTCGTGACGCTTGTTTCTCCCAAGAGGCATTGGATGCCTTCAACTCGGGAGACGCGCACCTCCGTGCCGCTCAAAATGGTCTAGCCAGAGCCACGGAGCAGTATGTAAAAGACATACAGGTGAGAAAATTTGATGATTATATATATCAGTAGCCCTTGAGACTTGAAACAGTTAGGATAACTGATTTTAAGGATCATTTGTTATGCAGGTTCTTACAGAAAAGAATACTCAACTGTCCCAGGAGCTGGAAGAGTGCAAAGCCCAACTTCGGGTCGCACTGGCCGCAGGAGGGGAGCCCAAAGAGACCCCCTCTGGTAACATATCTTTTGAATGATAAGTATCATATAGAATGTGGCGTATGTGCAGATCTGACGATAAAATTGCAGATGACGCTGGAGTAAATCCGGATAAGCAACAGCTCACACGCCAGCTAAAGGCCGGTGAGAACGTGCTTACGAGGGTGAGGCAGGAGAAAAATGATCTCCAAGATGCCAACACCAAGCTGGGCGTGGAACTACAAGATGTTCGTGCCCAACTATCGGACTCTGTTAAGGAAAATCGGTGGCTTCGACGCGGCATATTTAGTAAGTGCTTGAATGAACTTTGAAAAAGAGTTCGGCGAGGAAGCTGGTTGAAAGAGTTATGTCTGTAGGTATGCTAACAGGTTGTCCTACCGAGGAAATGCCCGGTTCAATGGGTGACCTTCTTCCCGAGCTCTCACAGCTGCACGAACGAGTTCAGCAGGTGATGCAAGGCGTCGCCCAGGCCTTGTGGCCATCCGTCTTCATACCCGAAGGCCTTGGAGAGCTTGCAGACAAGCTAAAGGGAGCGCGGCGGCTCTTCCGATTATGGAAGATATTGGCCTGCCGTCAGGGCGCCAGGGAAGCCTGGGCGATGGTGAAGACACGTTACACGAAGGCTGACCCGAACCACATGGCCAAAGTTGGACCTGTGGGGCCCGATGGGAAGGAGATCCCTGTGAGCTTAGTGTACGGCCAAGTAGAATTGGCAACAAAGTATTCCCAACGGGACTGTAGACTAGACAGCCTATTGGATGGTATTGAAGAGGAATTCAACCAGTCAAATTGACTATGTAATTTTAAAGTGACATTTATAATGCCTTCTAGCCGGATTGTAGATCGTTTGTCGTGGTGGAACTTTTTGCTTCAACCTCGGGACCCGACAGTCCGGAGTGTATCCGAATACCCTCTCGGTTATGTAAGAACCGGGGCATGCGTGGAGACCAGGCGTAGGGGTCATTAGTGCTTTATCATGCAAGTGCCCAACTAGTTATGTTATATTACATGGGTAGTAAGAAACATCTTCTAGGGAGAATAGTTCCGTTAAGGGTTCCTTTCCCTGGGTAAGCATGCCCTAAAGTGCATGTCCGGACTGCGATAAGAAGCGCAGAAAAATCATCTGGGGGCAGATATGAATAATAAAAGTCATCTTTTGTTCACCGACCGAATATTCCCTTAAGAACGCTAGCTTTCGGCTTCACCCAGTCTGAGGTACATGTCCGGCTGACCCGGCGGTAACAATCGCGGAGGTGCTCCCCTTATGCCCTAGCCGAATTAACGGGAACGTAGGGCATAAATACAAGAGCCAGGCAACCCAGCTTGGCCAAAACTTAAGTCATATCGATGCATATAATGGTGAAAAAAGGTACATGCGGAAGTATAACACATGTGTTGGGCGTGAGGCCGAGGAAAATAACTTAAGCTTCTTGAAAGAAGCCCCCAGGTATGAAGAGTGCGGCTAGCGCATCTGTAATGTACGAGTGAGGCACAAGGTGACCCTTGAAGGCCTAGAGAAATAAAAGAAAGAAAGGGAAATAAGACAGACGATGCATATGCAGAAAATGGCCAAAGGGAGGGGACTAACATAGAGTCCGATGCTAAGCGTAGAATCTTCGAAGCCTAGCTGCATTCCATGGGTTCGACTCGAGTCGACTAGTCGATGCATCCCGCAGTTGGTACGCTCCACCGGTCAGAACTTGGTCGATGATGAAGGGACCTTCCCATTCGGGCTCGAGCTTGTTCTTTTTCTTATTCGGCAGCCGTAGAACTAGTTCGCCAACGTTATAAGTTTTGGCCCGTACTTCTCTGCTTTGGTATCTGTGAGCCTGTTGCTGGTAAAATGCGGAACGGGCTTTGGCTACGTCGCGCTCTTCCTTCATGGTGTCCAGATTGTCCTGCCGATCGAGCTCGGCTTGTCTTTCTTCGTACATGCGCACTCGAGGTGAGTCATGAATTATGTCACAGGGCAGGACTGCCTCTCCGCCGTACACCATAAAAACGGTGTATATCCGGTACTACGATTCGGCATGGTCCACAGCCCCCAGAGTACGGCGTGGTCCGCAGCCCCCAATGATAAATATGCCCTAGAGGCAATAATAAGATTGTTATTATTATATTTCTTTGTTCATGATAATTGTCTATTGTTCATGCTATAATTGTGTTATCCGGAAATCGTAATACATGTGTGAATACATAGACCATAACACGTCCGTAGTGAGCCTCTAGTTGACTAGCTCTTTGATCAAAAGATAGTCATGGTTTCCTGACTATGGACATTGGATGTCATTGATAACGGGATCACATCATTAGGAGAATGATGTGATGGACAAGACCCAATCCTAAGCATAGCTCAAAGATCGTGTAGTTTGTTTGCTATAGGTTTTCTGAATGTCAAGTATCATTTCCTTAGACCATGAGATTGTGCAACTCCTGGATACCATAGGAGTGCTTTGGGTGTGCCAAACGTCACAACGTAACTGGGTGACTATAAAGGTACACTACAGGTATCTCCGAAAGTGTCTGTTAGGTTGGCACGAATTGAGACTCGGATTTGTCACTCCGTATGACGGAGAGGTATCTCTGGGCCCACTCGGTAATGCATCATCATAATGAGCTCAATGTGACCAAGTGGTTGATCACGGGATCATGCATTATGGTACGAGTAAAGTGACTTGCCGGTAACAAGACTGAACAAGGTATTGGGATACCGACGATCGAGTCTCGGGCAAGTAACGTACCGATTGACAAAGGGAATTGCATACGGGATTGATCGAATCCTTGACATCGTGGTTTATCCAATGAGATCATCGAGGAGCATGTGGGAGACAACATGGGTATCCAGATCCCGCTGTTGGTTATTGACCGGAGAGTCGTCTCAGTCATGTCTGTGTGTCTCCCGAACCCGTAGGGTCTACACACTTAAGGTTCGGTGACGCTAGGGTTGTTGAGATATTAGTATACGGTAACACGAAAGTTGTTTGGAGTCCCGGATGATATCCCAGACGTCACTAGGAGTTCCGGAATGGTCCGGAGGTGAAGATTTATATATAGGAAGTCAAGTTTCGGCCATCGGGAAAGTTTCGGGGGTAATTGGTATTGTACCGGGACCACCGGAAGGGTCCCGGGGGTCCACCGGGTGGGGCCACCTATCCCGGAGGGCCCCATGTGCTTAAGTGGGAGGGGAACCAGCCCCTAGTGGGCTGGTGCGCCCCCCCCATGGGCCTCCCCTGCGCCTAGGGTTGGAAACCCTAGGGGTGGGGGCGCCCCACTTGGCTTGGGGGGCACTCCACCCCCCTTGGCCGCCGCCCCCCTTGGAGATTCAATCTCCTAGGGCCGGCGCTCCCCCCTAGGGGTCCTATATATAGCGGGGGAGGGAGGGCAGCCGCACCCTAGCCCCTGGCGCCTCCCTCTCCCTCCCGTGACACTCCTCCCTCTCCTTGAGCTTGGCGAAGCCCTGCCGAGATCACTGTTGCTTCCACCACCACGCCGTCGTGCTGCTGGATCTTCATCAACCTCTCCTTTCCCCTTGCAAGATCAAGTTGGAGGAGACGTCTTCCCAACCGCACGTGTGTTGAACGCGGAGGTGCCGTCCGTTCGGCACTAGGTCATCGATGATTTGGATCACGACGAGTACGACTCCATCAACCCCGTTCTCTTGAACGCTTACGCACGCGATCTACAAGGGTATGTAGATGCACTCCTCTCCCTCATTGCTAGATGACTCCATAGATTGATCTTGGTGATGCATAGAAAATTTTAAAATTCTGCTACGTTCCCCAACAGTTGCTAGTCCAGAATCAGAATCAGGGGAACAACAACAACAACCCACCACCACCACCACCTATTGATCATGTAGCCCATTTTCTTAGACTGAATCCATGGTGTTTTATAGTAGCACCGAGCCGATAGTCGCAGATGATTGGCTCCGCAAGACAGCAAGAGAGTTGACCACGGCAGGATGCACAGATGCGGAAAAGGTGAAGTTTGCCGCACATCAGTTGGAAGGACCCGCAACATCATGGTGGGAGAATTTCACAGCCACTTTCCCTGTCGACACTATCACGTGGGACCAGTTTCAGTAGGCTTTTCGTACTACCCATGTTTCAGCAGGAGCTATGTCCATGAAGAAGCGAGAGTTTCTCAACTTGCGCCAAGGAGGACGGACAGTTGGCCAGTATGTGGAGGACTTTAGTAAGCTAGCACGTTATGCCCCAGATGACGTTGCTACGGATGCAGCTAAGCAGGAGAAGTTTCTGGAAGGATTGAATGATGAGTTGAGCATGCAGTTGATGGTAGCAACCTTCAACAACTACCAGGAGTTGGTAGATCGTGCTCTCATGATTGAAGGGAAGCAGCAGCAAATTGGGAACCGCAAGAGGAAGTATGGACAAGGGAAGTACAATTCTGGAGCTCAGCAGAAGCCACGTTTTACCCCTAGACCAGGAGGACATTTCCAGCATACCCATGGAGTAGGTAGCTCACACAATCACAATGGCCCCAAGAATGGTAATGGGAATGGAGGAGGCAACGGCCAGAATCGCACTGTCGGTGTCAAAACCGGCAGATCTTGGGTAGGGGGTCCCGAACTGTGCGTCTAGGCCGGATGGTAACAGGAGGCAGGGGACACGATGTTTTACCTAGGTTCGGGCCCTCTTGATGGAGGTAAAACCCTACGTCCTGCTAGATTACTATTGATGATATGGGTAGTACAAGAGTAGATCTACCACGAGATCAGAGAGGCTAAACCCTAGAAGCTAGCCTATGGTATGATTGTATGTTGTGATTGTTGTCCTACGGACTAAAACCCTTCGGTTTATATAGACACCGGAGAGGGTTAGGGTTACACAAGGTCGGTTACAAAGGAGGAGATATCCATATACGTATTGCCTAGCTTGCCTTCCACGCCAAGTAGAGTCCCATCCGGACACGAGACGAAGTCTTCAATCTTGTATCTTCATAGTCCAACAGTCCGGCCAAAGGATATAGTCCGGCTGTCCGGAGACCCCTTAATCCAGGACTCCCTCAGTAGCCCCCGAACCAGGCTTCAATGACGATGAGTCCGGCGCGCAGTATTATCTTCGGCATTGCAAGGCGGGTTCCTCTCCAAATTCTGTGTACCTGTCGAAATAATGTCCGGTTTCTTGTGAATGTTTGTACCCCTCGGCTTCTACGCCCAATAATGGCCACTTTCCACGTGTCGAGCGAATGTGAAGAGCCAGGGTGTTTTCACATTTACCCCCCTAGCTGTGTGAATGAGCCGCCTATTTAAAAAGACAAGGATTCAGATCCAAATCACACCATCCTCCCTTGGCGAGCCTTCATCGGAGCGCACCCGACAGAGATCCATTCCATCATGGCCAGTCGACGCAGCTCCTCCTCTCGCACCCCTAGCTCCAAGCCTGGAGATTGGGAGAGATGTTCCGTCCCGCACAGCAAATTAGTGATGCTTCAGTCCAAGGGATTTCTTCCCCCAGCGTACCTGGTCCCGGTTTGAGCCGGGCTTGCCACTTACAATGGCGGAGAGCAAGCGGAGAGCCTTCCCAATCCCTCCAAGGGAGAGCGGGTATGCCTTATCCCTTATTTGGTAAGAGGGCTCGGATTCCCAATTCATCTGTTTCTCCGGGGGCTCCTGGAGTTCTACGGCCTCCAGTTGCACAACCTTACGCCTGCCTCTGTGTTGCGTATCGCGAGATTCGTAGCCCTTTGCGAGTTGTTTTTGGGCTGTGAGGCTCATTTCGCTCTGTGGAAGAAGTTGTTCTGCCTTGTGCCCCGTTCTCAGAAGGGGTCAATATATCAAGTGGACGGAGCCGAAGTGTGGCGTATTGCCGGGATCGGATACCTGTTCGGGACCCCAAAGAAGACGTCTGAAGACTGGCCTTCAGAATGGTTTTATATAGAAGACGTCCCCCTCCTGGATCCTATTCGGATCGGCCTTCCTGAGTTCAACAACGCCCCTTTGAAGAAGCGCCGGAGCTGGCGTCCACGGAGCTCCCTGGAGGAAGATGACAGGGACATTCTTTACCTGATGAGCCGGATAAGTTCTTTATCTCGATCCGGATTGACCATGATCGAGGTCATGGCCACATGTATTAAGTACTCATCCTAGCAATTTCATCACAGGAGCTGCGCCAGGCTGTAAAGGAGATAAACAGCCCTCCTCCACAACCCGAGGACCCTGGACGGTCCCTTGATCCGGCCTCCCAGGAGGATCCGGACATATCTGTGGAGCTGATCGATGGGGTATTTTACCAATCGAGTAATGACAATGCTTTGGTGGCCATTACAGCCGATTACCCTGGGCTAGTTCCAGCCTCACAGGTGACTGAGACCAAAGTCCTAGCACTTAAAAAAGGGATCTGTCCTTGCACTTTTTTTATTGCCGTATAACAGCCGTGTTTTGCAGGGGACGTCCTCGGGGCGGAAGGCCGAGCCTGTGGCAACTAGCCAACAAGGGGCCGCGAGGCCAGGCGGGCTGAGAAGACCCGCAGTCCGGATTGAGACACCGGCGCAGCAGTACGGCGCGCCGTCTTTATTGTAAGCCATTATTCAGAGGCATACTAACGCCCATGCCTTCTTTCAGGAAAAAGAGCGCTCACCGGACTATACCCGGAGAGGCTACCAATCGCGCCTCCACCAGCCAGGCTCCAAGGACGGATTCGGAGGCGGGAACGAATACGAGGCGTGCGTCGGGCGCTCCTCCGATAGAGGATGCGGACAAACTGTCCGCCACCAATTCCGTGGAAAGTGCCATGAACCACAGGCATCGCCGGACTGTTCTTCATGACGCTTGTTTCTCCCAAGAGGCATTGGATGCCTTCACTCGGGAGACGCGCACCTCCGTGCCGCTCAAAATGGTCTAGCCAGAGCCACGGAGCAGTTTGTAAAAGACATACAGGTGAGAAAATTTTATGATTATATATATCAGTAGCCCCTGAGACTTGAAACAGTTAGGATAACTAATTTTAAGGATCATTTGTTATGCAAGTTCTTACAAAAAAGAATACTCAACTGTCCCAGGAGCTGGAAGAGTGCAAAGCCCAACTTCGGGCCGCACTGGCCGTAGCAGGGGAGCCCAAAGAGACCCCCTCTGGTAACATATCTTTTGAATGATAAGTATAATATAGAATGTGGCGTATATGCAGATTTGACGATAAAATTGCAGATGACGCTGGAGTAAATCCGAATAAGCAACAACTCATACGCCAGCTAAAGGCCGGTGAGAACGTGCTTACGAGGGTGAGGCAGGAGAAAAATGATCTCCAAGATGCCAACACCAAGCTGGGCATGGAACTACAAGATGTTCGCGCCCAACTGTTGGACTCTGTTAAGGAAAATCGGCGGCTTCGACGCAACATATTTAGTAAGTGCTTGAACAAACTTTCAAAAAGAGTTCAGCGAGGAAGCTGGCTGACAGAGTTATGTCTGTAGGTATTCTAATAGGCTGTCCTGCCGAGGAAATGCCGGTTCAACGGGTGACCTTCTTCCCGAGCTCTCACAGCTACACGAACGAGTTTGGCAGGTGATGCAAGGCGTCGCCCAGGCCTTGTGGCCATCCGTCTCCATACCCGAAGGCCTTGGAGAGCTTGCAGACAAGCTAAAGGGAGCGCGGTGGCGCTTCCTATTATGGAAGATATTGGCCTGCCATCAGGGCGCCAGGGAAGCCTGGGCGATGGTGAAGACACGTTACACGAAGGCTGACCCGAACCACATGGCCGAAGTCGGACCTATGGGGCCCGATGGGAAGGAGATCCGTATGAGCTTAGTGTACGGCCAAGTAGAATTGGCCACAAAGTATTCCCAACAGGACTGTAGACTAGACAGCTTGTTGGATGGTATTGAAGAGGAATTCAACCAGTCAAATTGACTATGTAATTTTAAAGTGACATGTATAATGCCTTCTAGCCAGATTGTAGATCGTTTGTCGTGGCGGAACTTTTCGCTTCAACCTCGGGACCCAACAGTCCGGAGTGTATCCGAATACCCTCTCGGTTATGTAAGAACCGGGGCATGCGTGGAGACCAGGCGTAGGGGTCATTAGTGCTTTATCATACAAGTGCCCAACTAGTTATGTTATATTACATGGGTAGTAAGAAACATCTTCCAGGGAGAATAGTTCCGTTAAGGGTTCCTTTCCCTGGGTAAGCATGCCCTAAAGTGCATGTCCGAACTGCGATAAGAAGCGCATAAAAATCATCTGGGGGCAGATATGAATAATAAAAGTCATCTTTTGTTCACCGACCGAATATTCCCTTAAGAACGCTAACTTTCGGCTTCACCCAGTCTGAGGTACACGTCCGGCTGACCCGGCGGTAACAATCGCAGAGGTGCTCCCCTTATGCCCTAGTCGAATTAACGGGAACTTAGGGCATAAATACAAGAGCCAGGCAACCCAGCTTGGCCAAAACTTAAGTCATATCGATGCATATAATGGTGAAAAAAGGTACATGCGGAAGTATAACACATGTGTTGGGCGTGAGGCCGAGGAAAATAACTTAAGATTCTGTGAAAGAAGCCCCCAGGTATGAAGAGTGCGGCTAGCGCATCTGTAATGTATGAGTGAGGCACAAGGTGACCCTTGAAGGCCTAGAGAAATAAAAGAAAGAAAGGGAAACAAGACAGACGATGCATATGCAGAAAATGGACAAAGGGAGGGGACTAACATAGAGTCCGATGCTAAGCATAGAATCTTCGAAGCCTGGCTGCATTCCATGGGTTCGACTCGAGTCGACTAGTCGATGCATCCCGCAGTCGGTACGCTCCACCAGTCAGAACTTGGTCGATAATGAAGGGACCTTCCCATTTGGGCTCGAGCTTGTTCTTTTTCTTATCCGGCAGCCGTAGAACTAGTTCGCCAACGTTATAAGTTTTGGCTCGTACTTCTCTGCTTTGGTATCTGCGAGCCTGTTGTTGGTAAAATGCGGAACGGGCTTTGGCTACGTCGCGCTCTTCCTCCAAGGTGTCCAGATTGTCCTGCCGATCGAGCTCGGCTTCTCTTTCTTCGTACATGCGCACTCGGGGTGAGTCATGAATTATGTCATAGGGCAGGATTGCCTCTGTGCCGTACACCATAAAATGGTGTATATCCGGTACTACAATTCGGCGTGGTCCGCAGCCCCCAGAGTACGGAGTCGAGCTCCTCTACCTAGTGCGTGTCAGCCTCCATTAAGGAGCACACTAATCTGGGTTTAATGCCGCTCATTATAAGACCATTTGCTCGTTCGACTTGACCGTTGGTGTGTGGGTGATAGACTGAAGCATAATCGAGCTTGATGCCCATTTTGCTGCACCAGAGTTTTACCTCGTCGGCCGTGAAGTTCGTGTCGTTATCAGTGATGATGCTGTGGGGGACGCCGTAACGGTGTACAACCCCGGATATGAAATCTATCACCGGTCCGGATTCGGCTGTTTTAACCGGTTTAGCCTCTATCCATTTGGTGAATTTATCCACCATGACCAATAAGTATTTTTTCTTGCGGGTTCCCCCTTTAAGGGGTCCAACCATGTCAAGCCCCCAGACCGCGAAGGGCCATGTAATGGTGATTGTTTGGAGGGCGGTGGGTGGCATGTGCCTTTGATTTGCAAAGAGCTGGCAACCGGCGCAACGTTGGACCAAGTCCTGTGCATCTGCCCGGGCCGTTGGCCAATAGAATCATGTACGGAAGGCCTTGCTTACAAGAGCTCAGGCTGCGGCGTGATGACCGCCGAGTCCGGCGTGAATTTCTGCCAAAAGGTTCCGCCCTTCCTCTTTGGAGATGCACCTTTGAAGGACTCCGGTAGCGCTTTTTTTGTACAATTCTCCCTCATGGACCCTGTAGGCCTTGGATCGCCGCACTATGCAGCGTGCCTCATTTTGGTCCTCCGGAAGTCCCTGCCTAGTTAGGTAGGCCAGGAATGGTTCTGTCCACGAGGCAATAATGGCCATTACTTCGTGGGCTGAATGTGTTATTTCGGTGGCGGAGCCTCCGATTGTGTCAGAGAGTTCGGTATCGGGTATTTTGGCCGGGTCCGGACTGTTGTTACCGGTGTCCCTTTCCCATGCTATGGATGGCTTGAAGAGCCGTTCTAGAAATATGTTGGGAGGGACCGCGTCGCGTTTTGCGCCGATGCGGGCGAGGATATCCGCCGCCTGATTGTTTTCCCGAGCCACAAGGAGAAATTCGAGCCCCTCGAACCGAGCTGACATTTTTAGGACGGCATTGCGATAAGCTGCCATTTTCAGACCCTTGGCATTGAAGTCTCCATTTATCTGGGATATCGCGAGGTTCGAATCCCCGCGCACCTCTAGGCATTGAATTCCCATGGATACTGCCATCCGGAGACCATGTAGAAGGGCCTCATATTCGGCTGCATTGTTGGAGTCCGTATACATTATCTGTAGTATGTATTGAACGGTATCTCCTGTTGGGGACGTCAAAACAATGCCAGCCCCCAGACTAGCCAACATTTTGGAGCCGTCGAAGTGCATGATCCAGTTTGAATATGTGTCGTACTCTTTAGGGAGTTCGGCTTCCGTCCACTCAGCGATGAAGTCAGCCAAAACTTGCGACTTAATAGCTCGCCATGGCTTCTAAGTTATGTCGAACGGGAGGAGCTCAATGGCCCATTTGGCAATCCGGCCCGTCGCGTCATGGTTGTTTATAATATCGTTAAGTGGTACTTCCGAGGCTACCGTTATCGAACACTCTTGAAAGTAGTGTCGCAGCTTCCGGGATGCCATAAATACCGTGTACGCTATCTTTTGATAATGCGGGTACCGTGATTTGCATGGAGTAAGGACAGTGGACACATAGTAAACTGGCTTTTGAAGGGGGAATTTGTGTCCGTCCACTTCTCGCTCGACGATGAGCACTGCGCTTACTACTTGATGAGTTGCCGCAATGTATAATAGCATTGGTTCGCCAATGTTTGGTGCGGCCAGGACTGGGTTTGTTGCCAATATGGCTTTTATTTCGTTGAGTCCGGCCGAGGCGGCATCCGTCCACTCGAAGTGTTCGGTGCGCCGGAGGAGGCGATAAAGGGGTAATGCCTTTTCTCCTAAGCGGGAGATAAAGCGGCTTAGAGCCGCCACGCATCCAGTCAATTTTTGTATTTGTTTGAGGTCTGTTGGGGTAGCCAACTGTGACAACGCTCGGATTTCGGCCGGATTAGCTTCAATACCTCTACTGGAGACAATGAATCCTAGGAGCTTTCCGGCTGGTACGCCAAAAACGCATTTTTCCGGATTGAGCTTGATGTCATATGTTCGGAGGTTGTCGAATGTGAGCCTCAAGTCGTCTACTAGAGTTCCGACATGCTTGGTTTTAACGACCACGTCATCCACGTATGCCTCCACTATTTTGCCGATCTGGTTTGCCAGACATGTCTGAATCATGCGCTGATATGTTGCGCCGGCGTTTTTGAGCCCGAAGGGCATTGTGTTGAAGCAGAATGGGTCGTATGGTGTGATGAATGCCGTTGCGTCTTGGTATGGCTCCGCCATTTTAATTTGATGGTAGCCGGAGTATGCGTCGAGGAAACACAATGAATCATGTCCTGCGGTAGCATCGATGATTTGATCGATGCGGGGGAGGGGGAAGGGGTCCTTTGGGCAGGCCTTGTTAAGGTCCTTAAAATCGACGCACAAGCGCCAGGATTTGTCCTTCTTTGGTACCATCACCAGGTTTGCTAGCCAGTCCAGATGTTTTATGTCTCTGATGAATCCGGCCTCCAATAGCTTGGCTAGTTCTTCTCCCATGGATTGTCTCTTAGGCTCGGAGAAACGTCAAAGAGCCTACTTGACTGGCTTGAATCCTTTTAGGATATTTAGGTTGTGCTCAGCCAGCCTGCGTGGGATTCCTGGCATGTCTGAAGGATGCCAGCCAAAAATGTCCCAATTCTCACGTAGGAACTCTTGTAGTGCAGCGTCGACATCAGGGTTTAATTGTGCCCCGATGGAAGTTGTTTTTGTAGGGTCCGTTGGATGGACTTGGAATTTGACTATTCCGTCCGCCGGTTTAAAGGAGGTGGACTTGGATCTTTTATCGAGTATCACATCGTCCCTGTTCACCGTGGAGCGCAGCGTAGTTAGTTCCTCGGCCGCTAGGGCTTCGGATAGTGCCTCGAGGGCCAGTGCAGCTGTCTTATTTTCGGCGCGGAGTGCTATGTCCGGATCACTAGGAAGAGTGATGATTCTGTTGGGCCCGGGCATTTTGAGCTTCATGTACCTGTAATGGGGTATGGCTTGGAAGATTGTAAACGCCTCCCGCCCTAGTAGAGTGTGGTATCCGCTGCTGAACGGGGCTACTTGGAACGTAATTTCTTCGGACCTGTAATTATCCGGCGTGCCGAATACCACATCTAGTGTGATTTTCCCAGCACAGCATGCTTCCCGATTGGGGATGATTCCTCTAAAGGTTGTGCTACTTTGCTCAATGCGGCTCCAGTCTATTTCCATCTTTTGAAGAGTTTCCTCATAGATGAGGTTTAATCCGCTGCCGCCGTCCATGAGTACCTTAGTGAGTCGAAAGCCGTCCATGATTGGACTGAGGACCAGTGCGGCTGGTGCTCGGGCTGTTTGGAATTTGGGTTTGTCACTGGCATTGAAGGTAATAGTCGTGTCACTCCAAGGATTTATTTCTGCTATGTGGCAGATTTCGGCCATGCTGCGGAGTGTTCGCTTGTGTCTATTATTTGACGCGAAGGTCTCAAAGACCGTTAACACCGTATTGTTGTCCATGGGATGGTGCTCTGTGGTTTTTGGGATGAGTAGATCCTCACCACTTTTGTCCACCTGCCGGAGTATCCAACATGCTCTAAGGCTGTGCGTTGGTACTGCATCCACTGTACTATGAATTTTGCAGGGTCAGTTGAGCCATCCCTCCAGTACGGTTCCTTGCCCCATAGAGGGCTTTTGCTTTTTGGTAGTTAACCCAGGTGTATTGTGATAATGCACCCTTTTATTTCGGACTGGGTTTGTATTCAGGGCCGGATTATCCCCAAATTTTATTTCGGTTTTCCAGGCGCTTTCCATCGCACAGTACTTTCGTACTATGGACACCAAGTCGGCAAAGCGTGTAATTTCACAGCGACTTATGGCGTTGAGGATTCCCTTGTCTGTGCAATTATTGCAGAAGAATGAAATTGCGTCTTCCTCGCAGCAGTCCTTTATCCTATTCATGACCAGGAGGAATCTGGCCCAGTAATGGTGTACTGTTTCTTCGGGCTCTTGCCTAATTTGGGATAGATCGCGTATGTTTGGGTGGGTGGGTGGAATCGAATCCGAATCCTTACCCAATCTGAGACTCAGGGGCCAAGGAGTTTCCGAACTCGAAAGTTTGGATTCTTGGATGTTTTCTGATAAATCTAGCCCGCTGCCTGATTCTAGGTTCATGCCTTGAGTGACGTCCTCCCCTCCGCGGGTATCCGGCTTGGAGGGATCGGGAATCCGGACATAGCTAGTCCTTAAGATAGATGAAGGGTTGCCGCGTTGTTCCTCCACCACTGCAACGTGATGGGTGACCTGGGGAGAGTTGATCTCTCTCAGATTGGGTTTAGGCCCAATCTGATCATAGTCTGTAGCGACTCCCAGGGCGGCGATGCGATCCAAGAGCTCGTTCAGGGAAGAGAGCTCCATTGGATCTAACTGCTCGGCGAGTTCCGAGTTGACGTGAAGATTGCTTTCGATGCCCTGAGAAGTCATCGTCGGCGCAGCGGCCGAATAGGCGGTCATAAGAAAACCACCTAGCCAGAGAGTTTGGCCGATAGCCAAAGATCCCTCGGCAATAGTGTCGTCTTTAAAGACAGGATGAGACATCCTTCCTGGTGGCGACGGCACAGCGGAACTCTCAATGAAAGCACCAATGTCGGTGTCAAAACCGGCAGATCTCGGGTAGGGGGTCCCAAACTGTGCGTCTAGGCCGGATGGTAACAGGAGGCAGGGGACACGATGTTTTACCCAGGTTCGGGCCCTCTTGATGGAGGTAAAACCCTACGTCCTGCTTGATTAATATTGATGATATGGGTAGTACAAGAGTAGATCTACCACCAAATCAGAGAGGCTAAACCCTAGAAGCTAGCCTATGGTATGATTGTATGTTGTGATTGTTGTCCTACGGACTAAAACCCTTCGGTTTATATAGACACCGGAGAGGGTTAGGGTTACACAAGGTCGGTTACAAAGGAGGAGATATCCATATACGTATTTCCTAGCTTGCCTTCCACGCCAAGTAGAGTCCCATCCGGACACGAGACAAAGTCTTCAATCTTGTATCTTCATAGTCCAACAGTCCGGCCAAAGGATATAGTCCGGCTGTCCGGAGACCCCTTAATCCAGGACTCCCTCACGCACCAACCCATCAACCCCAGCGAAGAAAGACCTGAGCCAAGTCACTTGCTTTAAGTGCCAGAAGACCGGACATTAAGCCAACGAATGTCCTGAATCCCAGAATGGAAATGGCAGTGGAAGCTCTGGGAAGAAACCGAACCCTTTCAACAGGGGACAGGTGAACCATGTTGATGTGGAGGAGGTTGAAGAGCAGCCGGATGCAGTAATCGGTAAGTTTTTTGTTAAGTAATTTACTGCACTCGTTCTTTTTGATACTGGTGCATCGCATTCATACATATCAAGGGGATTTGTGGATAAGTATAAACTGCCAACCCAAGCCCTTAGGTCACCCATGTTAGTAACCTCGCCTGCAGCAGAGTATATGGCTAGCCTATGGTGTGATCGGTTACCATTAAGGATTGGTAACTACGTATTTCCCTCAAACCTAATAGTGTTGGAATCTCAAGGATTGGATGTGATATTAGGCATGGATTGGTTGTCAAAGTATGAAGGGAATATTGAATGTGCCAGAAAGTCAATTTTGCTCACCACCCCAGAAGGAAGAAGGATCAAGTATGTATCACGGCATGTGCCAAAGAGGACTCAAGTAAATTGTTTAACAGGAGTTGTGCAGGAGGAAGTACCAATAGTGAAGGATTTCCCTGATGTATTTCCAGAGGTGTTGCCAGGCATGCCACCGGATAGAGATATTGAGTTTTTGATTGAGCTTTTGCCAAGCAAAGGGCCAATATCAGAGAGACCATATAGGATGCTCGCAAAGGATTTGGTGGAGATTAAGAAGCAGATTAAGGAGTTACTGTATAAAGGTTATATTCGCCCAAGTTCTTTGCCTTGGGGATCGCCAGTACTTCTAGTGGAAAAGAAGGATGGATCGTTAAGGATGGTTGTTGATTATCGAGGATTGAATGAAGTAACCATCAAGAACAAGTACCCACTACCGATGATCAATGATCTGTTTGATCGATTGCAAGGAGCTAAGGTATTTTCCAAGATCGATCTGCGACCAGGATACCACCAGTTGAAGATTCGAGAATAGGATATACCTAAGACGGCTTTTACCACCAGGTATGGGTTGTACGAGTATACCGTTATGTCATTTGGTCTGACTAGAGCACCTGCATATTTCATGAACATGATGAACAAGGTGTTTATGGAGTTTCTGGATAAGTTCGTTGTAGTGTTCATTGATGATATCCTGGTTTACTCAAAGAACGAAGGGGAGCATAAGGAGCATTTGCGTTTGGTACTTGGAAAGCTCAGAGAACATCAATTATATGCCAAGTTTAGCAAATGTGAGTTTTGGTTGAAGGAAGTTGGATTTCTTGGACACGTTATATCGGGAGAAGGTATAGCAGTAGATCCCACTAAAGTTGATACCGTGACCAATTGGGAAGCCCCAACAACAGTTGGAGAGATCCGGAGTTTTCTTGGACTCACAGGATACTACCGGAGATTTATTGAGAATTTCTCAAAGATTGCGAAGTCTATGACGGAGTTGTTGAAAAAGGATACCAAGTTCATATGGACTGAGGAACGTGAGGCCAGTTTCCAGGAGTTGAAGAAACGGTTGGTTACATCACCTGTGTTGATTTTGCCAGATCAGACTAAGGATTATGAGGTGTATTGCGACGCTTCACATCGAGGACTTGGAGCAGTGCTTATGCAGGAAGGAAGAGTTGTTTCCTATGCCTCACGACAGCTTAAGCCTCATGAGTTGAATTATGCTATGCATGATTTGGAGTTAGCAGCCGTAGTGCATGCATTGAGAACTTGGAGACATTTTCTCATTGGAAACCATTGTGAGGTGTACACGGATCACAAGAGTTTTAAGAGATTCATTGAGAATTTCTCAAAGATTGCGAAGTCTATGACGGAGTTGTTGAAAAAGGATACCAAGTTCATATGGACTGAGGAACGTGAGGCCAGTTTCCAGGAGTTGAAGAAACGGTTGGTTACATCACCTGTGTTGATTTTGCCAGATCAGACTAAGGATTATGAGGTGTATTGCGATGCTTCACATCGAGGACTTGGAGCAGTGCTTATGTAGGAAGGAAGAGTTGTTTCCTATGCCTCACGACAGCTTAAGTCTCATGAGTTGAATTATGCTATGCATGATTTGGAGTTAGCAGCCGTAGTGCATGCATTGAGAACTTGGAGACATTTTCTCATTGGAAACCATTGTGAGGTGTACACGGATCACAAGAGTTTTAAGAGATTCATTGATAATTTCTCAAAGATTGCGAAGTCTATGACGGAGTTGTTGAAAAAGGATACCAAGTTCATATGGACTGAGGAACGTGAGGCCAGTTTCCAGGAGTTGAAGAAACGGTTGGTTACATCACCTGTGTTGATTTTGCCAGATCAGACTAAGGATTATGAGGTGTATTGCGACGCTTCACATCGAGGACTTGGAGCAGTGCTTATGCAGGAAGGAAGAGTTGTTTCCTATGCCTCACGACAGCTTAAGCCTCATGAGTTGAATTATGCTATGCATGATTTGGAGTTAGCAGCCGTAGTGCATGCATTGAAAACTTGGAGACATTTTCTCATTGGAAACCATTGTGAGGTGTACACGGATCACAAGAGTTTGAAGTATATTTTCACGCAGAAAGAGTTGAATCTCAGGCAAAGAAGATGGTTGGAACTCATCAAGGATTATGATATGAGATTACATTATCACCCCGGAAAGGCTAACGTAGTAGCTGACACGTTGAGCCGTAAAAGCCATGTCAACACCTTAATGATGGGAGATTTACCAAGGGAGTTAGCTGAAAATCTTCGTGAGCTACGTTTGGAGATAGTTCCGAGAGGCTATGTAGCAGCATTGGAGATTCATTCTACCTTGATGGATAAGACCAGAGAAGCTCAAAGGACTGACAAGGAGATTGCCTCTATTAAGGAGAAAATGAGCAAAGGAAAAGCTAAGGGATTTCGTGAAGATGAGCACGATACCTTATGGTTTGAAGACCGTGTTTATGTGCCTAATGATTTGGAGATCAGGAAGTTAATTCTACAAGAGGCCCATGATTCACCATATTCGATTCACCCAGGAAATACAAAAATGTATTTGGATTTGAAGGATACTTTCTGGTGGACCAGAATGAAGAAGGATATTGCGGAGTATGTAGCAGTTTGTGAAGTATGTCAGAGAGTAAAGGCAGAGCATCAGAAGCCAGCAGGATTGCTACAGCCATTGCCGATACTCGAATGGAAGTGGGATAAGTTAGGCATGGATTTTATTACGGGTTTACCCAGAACTCATTCAGGATATGACTCAATATGGGTTATAGTCGATCGTTTGACAATGGTAGCCCATTTCATTCCAGTGAAGACTACCTATACCAGTGCAAAGTTGGCAAAGATATACATGACCAGGATCGTATGTCTGCATGGTGTTCCAAAGAGCATTATATCAGATAGAGGAACCCAATTTACCTCAAAGTTCTGGAATCAGTTGCATGAAACTTTGGGTACTAGACTAGAGTTTAGTATAGCTTTCCATCCGCAGACAGATGGACAGACCGAGAGAGTCAATCAGATTTTGGAGGATATGTTAAGAGCTTGTGCGCTAGATTACAGATCTAGTTGGGACAAGAATTTGCCATATGCAGAGTTCTCTTACAACAACAGTTATCAATCCAGTTTGAAGATGGCCCCTTTCGAAGCCTTGTACGGAAGGAGGTGCAGGGCCCCATTATCTTGGGATGAAGTTGGAGACTGTCAGTTGTTTGGACCGGATCTGATTAAGGAGCCTGAACAGAAAGTGAAATTGATTCGCGATAGGCTCAAGGTAGCCTAGTCCAGGCAGAAGAGCTACGCAGATTCAAAATGCAAGGAGACAGTTTACGAAGTCAGAGACCGAGTTTATCTTCGAGTATCACCACTTTGAGGAGTTAAGCGCTTTGGAGTTAAGGGAAAATTAGCGCCACGTTTTGTAGGCCCATACCAAGTTATGGAGCGTATGGGAGAAGTAGCTTATAAGTTGGAATTGCCTGAAGGATTATCAGGAGTTCACGACGTGTTCCATGTTTCCCAGTTGAAGAAGTGCCACGCCGAGATGGCTGACATACCGCTGGGGGATACAGTGCCGCTGGACGCAATTCAGTTGGACAGTGATTTGACCTATGAGGAGAAACCAGTCAAGATTCTAGAATATGTCAGTCGAGTCACCCGTGGCAAGGTTATCAAGTTTTGCAAAGTTCAGTGGAGCCACCACACAGAGGATGAAGCCACCTGGGAGCGAGAGGAAGAATTGCTGAAGGACCACCCTCACCTATTTTCTAGCCAACCTGAATCTCGAGGGCGAGATTCATCTTAAGGGGGGTAGGTTTGTAACATCCCAAATTTTCAATTTCGAATGTTATACATTAGATCATCATTGCATAGCATATTTTATTGCTTTTGGTGGATCCTAGAAATTCTACGCAACTCAAGGACCCTCGAAGAGAGTTGAGGATTTCGTTATTTTCATATTTGAGTTTTCTCAAATTTTGAAAATAGGATCGTTTGATTTTATTTATTTTATCTTTAATTATTTCTATTATCAAAATATGAGAGAGGGAATAAAATGACTTTCCCAAAAATAAAGAAATATTGAGGATTTAATAAAAAAATCAAATAAGTTTTTATTTTGGTTTTATTTGCTATTTTATTTGAATTTAGGAAAAATTGCACGTTTTCAAAACTGCATTTTAGGGCCAAAAAATGTTCATCCTGTTCTAAATATTTTATTTAGACGGAGAAAATTTGTTTTGGCATTTTTAGATTTTTATTTATTTTTCTAGATTTTTTTAGACGTAGCGAAATTGTTTTAAAAAAAAGAGACCCGCGCCCGACTGGGTCAAGGGCCGAGCCGAGCCAGGCCGGCCCAGCCACCGCCGCCTTCCCCGCCGGACTCGGGAGGAGTCCGAGCCGGAGCCGCCTCGCCGCCGCCGACCCCCTCCCCAAGTCAACCCCCCTCCTTTAAATAGCCACCCCCGGGCCCCCCTGGAGCCCCGAGTCGCCGCTGCTGCGGCCCCGTCACCCGCGCCGCACGCCGCCTGCCACCTCCCTGCGTCACACGCCGCCGCCGCCCCGCGCTGCTGTTGCCGCCGCCCCGCCACCCCGCATAGCCGCCGACCCGCCGGAGCCCCGCCGGACCGAGCCGAGGTAGCCACCTGCCGCCCGGTTTTCTGAGAAAAACCGATCCGTTTTTTTAGAAAACCCTAGTTTTTGTTTTTTTATAAATAGATCGGTTTTTTCCGGTTTATTTATTTAGCGAGCGCCCGCTTGTCCGTTCATTTTAACGAACACGTTTTTCATTTAGTTTCTGTTAACGAACGTTCGTTCGTTAACCTATTCGTCGTTTTTCTTTTTCTCGGATTTAAATCCGCGGTTTTTCCGATCGCGATCTCTGATCCGATGTTCGTTCTAGTTTAACTTTTCGCTCGTTTATCAGAATCAGGCGATTCAGGCACCTGGAGTTTCGTCTCGAAACTCTCTTTCCGTTTAACCAACTCAAACAAGTTTTAGCCACAGTAAAAAAATGCCCTAGATCCAGAATAGTAAACGAAGCTTGTTTCTTTTGCCGTTTGCCTTTCGTTGCTTCGTTCGTTTTGGTTCTTTTTGTCAACCGGAGTTCTTAAGTTGAACTTTCTGGTTAGATCTTTAGTTTGAGTTTTACATGTGCATTAGTTGAGTACTTATTGTATGCTTGTTTGTTTGCGATAGAGTACCCGGAGTGCGCCGCTTGCTACTTCAAATCCCTAGGTTTCACGGATCATCAGCAAGGCAAGTAACACTTTGATCATACCTCCTACTACCTAGTTTTATTGCATTAGACCAATCCTCACACATTGCATGATTAGGATCTAATTAAATTGTGGGTTGGGGAAGTAGTTGAGGTAGAACCTATTACCTGTTTATTATCAAACCTTTGGGAGTTACTCCTACGTTTGTTTATTATGCCATGCTATGCTAGTAGACGTGGATTGGGTGAGTGTATCCATGACAGATGTGAGATTGTTAATTAATGGTTTATTTAAGGTGGCAACCTAAACACACATCTGGGTGGATTGAGGCACCTGGGTATTCCAGCGATTGCCTGTTTTCTTTTGGACCGCCACCCAGGCTCAAAGGGATCATGAGATTATTCATGCTAGACACTTCCGTGTGCAGCCATAAGCTACTATGGGCTCTAGCATAGTTGACTAAGTCGTGCGAACTCTTACAGTGGTAGACTAGCAGATGTAGGGGATGTAGGTTGGTACGGTCTACCCGTTCGTAAGGTGCTAGCGCTTTTGAAAGACTATATCTCGGTCATCCGTTTCTCAAACACCCTGTAGTGTGAGAAGTCCAACGGAGGAGATCGGGTCTCGTGGGGAAAAGTGCGCAAACCTTTGCAGAGTGTATAAACTAATCATGGTTAGCCGTGTCCCCGGTTATGGACATCTTGAGTATCTAGTACCTGGATTATCATGTGAATCTCATCATGTTACTCTGATTAATTTTTGTTGGGTTTTTAATGATGATGCTTAATTGGGATTGAGAATGCTGTCAACCATTCTCAATGTTTAACAACTACCATGATAGTTAAACAAAATTATTCCTTTGCAGTAGGGAAAAATTGGCTTTACGCAAAAACTGTAACCATAGAGCTTTCCACCAGCCAAATATGCATATAGAATATCTTATTTCATTCCATCATTCTCTATGTGTTACATTGCCAGCATATTCCATGTGCTGACCCGTTTCGGGCTGCAACGTTAATGTTGCAGACTTTTCAGACGACGATTAAGGTGCCTTTAGGTCGTGTTTCTATACTCAGTGATGCCGCTGGAGTTGATGGACTCACTTATCTTCCAAGCCTTCCGCTGTTATCGTTATTAGATGGCTTTAAGCCATATTTATTGTAATAAGTTCTCTTTTGAGACACTCGATGTAATAAGTGTGTGATTGCTACCCTGTTATAAATCCTTCAAGTACTGTGTGGTGTCAGCATTACTGATCCAGGGATGACACCGAAGCACAGAGATTGGACCGTTTGAGGTCTGGTTGCTACAACTTCAAAGGGAAACTCAATTCATTACAAGAGAGTAGAGGGGGGAAGAAACATCATAGGATCCAAATATAATAGCAAAGCTCACGATACATCAAGATCGTATCACCTCAAGAACATGAGAGAGAGAGAGAGAGATCAAACACATAGCTACTGGTACATACCCTCAGCCCCGAGGGAGTACTACTCCCTCCTCGTCATGGAGAGCACCGGGATGATGAAGATGGCCACCGGAGAAGGATTGCCCCCTCCGGCAGGGTGCCAGAACGGGTCTAGATTGGTTTCCGGTGGCTACGGAGGCTTCTGGCGGCGGAACTCCCGATCTATTGTGCTCCTGGTGTTTTTAGGGTATATGTAGATATATAGGCGGAAGAAGTACGTCAGGGGGGCACGAGGGGCTCACGAGGGTGGAGGGCGCGCCCAGGGGGGTGGGCGCGCCCCCCTGCCTCGTGACCTCCTCGCAGATCCCCCGGCGTGCACTCCAAGTCTTCTGGGCTTCTTTCCTTCCAAAAATGAGTTCCGTGAAGTTTCAGGTCAATTGGACTCCGTTTGGTTTTCCTTTTCTTCAAAACCCTAAAACAGGGTAAAAACAAAAACTGGTTCTCCTCTTCCTTGTCCAATTCGGACTTGGGGGGAGGGGAGGGGCCCACGGATGCCCCTTGGCCGCCTCTCCTCTTCCTCCACTTGGGCCCATAAGGCCCAATAGCCTCCGGGGGGTTCCGGTAACCCCTCTGGTACTCCGGTAAAATCACTATTTCACCCGGAACACTTCCGATATCCAAACATAGGCTTCCAATATATCAATCTTCATGTCTCGACCATTCCGAGACTCCTCGTCATGTCCGTTGTCACATCCGGGACTCCAAACAACCTTCGGTACATCAAAACACATAAACTCATAATAAAACTGTCATCATAACGTTAAGCGTGCGGACCCTACGGGTTCGAGAACTGTGTAGACATGACCGAGACACGTCTCCGGTCAATAACCAATAGCGGAACCTGGATGCTCATATTGGCTCCTACATATTCTACGAAGATCTTTATCGGTCAGACCGCATAACAACATACGTTGTTCCCTTTGTCATCGGTATGTTACTTGCCCGAGATTCGATCGTCGGTATCTCAATACCTAGCTCAATCTCGTTACCGGCAAGTCTCTTTACTCGTTCCATAATACATCATCCCGCAACTAACTCATTAGTTGCAATGCTTGCAAGGCTTAAGTGATGTGCATTACCGAGAGGGCCCGGAGATACCTCTCCGACAATCGGAGTGACAAATCCTAATCTCGAAATACGCCAACCCAACAAGTACCTTCGGAGACACCTGTAGAGAACCTTTATAATCACCCAGTTATGTTGTGACGTTTGGTAGCACACAAAGTGTTCCTCCGGTAAACGGGAGTTGCATAATCTCATAGTCATAGGAACATGTATAAGTCATGAAGAAAGCAATAGCAACATACTAAACGATTGTGTGCTAAGCTAATGGAATGGGTCATGTAAATCACATCATTCTTCTAATGATGTGATCCCGTTAATCAAATGAGAACTCATGTCTATGGTTAGGAAACATAACCATCTTTGATTAACGAGCTAGTCAAGTAGAGACATACTAGTGACACTCTATTTGTCTATATATATTCACACATGTATTATGTCTCTGGTTAATACAATTCTAGCATGAATAATAAACATTTATCATGATATAAGGAAATAAATAATAACTTTATTATTGCCTCCGGGGCATATTTCCTTCAGTTCATTGCAAAGTTCACAAGGATGGCTAAGAAAATTTAAATTTTCAGCACAAACATCTAGCCTTTCTTGCAACCATTTAGTTTCTAAATACTTATGCCTCTTGCAAAATCTATCTTCCCTATTTGGTGTGTACTTGCAAACTCTATGCACTCCACAAAAATTGATATGCTTATAAGAGACATTTTCATCATGACTAGTGCAATCATTATTAGTATCATGGATATTCAAAGAATTCATACTAACAACATTGCAATCATGCTCATCATCCAAAGATTTAGTGCCAAACATTTTAATACATTCTTCTTCTAGCATTTTGGCACAATTATCGAAATCCTTATTTTCATGAAAGATATTAAAAAGATGAAGCATATGAGGTACCCTCAATTCCATTTTTTATTTTTCTTTTATAGACTAAACTAGTGATAAAACAAGAAACAAAAATATTGGATTGCAAGATCTAAAGATATACCTTCAAGCGCTAACCTCCCCGGCAACAGCGCCAGAAAAGAGCTTGATGTCTACTACACAACCTTCTTCTTGTAGACGTTGTTGGGCCTCCAAGTGCAGAGGTTTGTAGGACAGCAGCAAATTTCCCTCAAGTGGATGGCCTAAGGTTTATCAATCCGTGGAAGGCGTAGGATGAAGATGGTCTCTCTCAAACAACCCTGCAACCAAATAACAAAGAGTCTCTTGTGTCCCCAACACACCCAATACAATGGTAAATTGTATAGGTGCACTAGTTCGGCGAAGAGATGGTGATACAAGTGCAATATGGATGGTAGATATAGGTTTTTGTAATTTGAAAATATAAAAACAGCAAGGTAACTGTAAACGGTATTGCAATGCGTGGAAACAAGGCCTAGGGTTCATACTTTCACTAGTGCAAATTCTCTCAACAATAATAACATAATTGGATCACATAACAATCCCTCAACATGCAACAAAGAGTCATTCCAAAGTCACTAATAGCGGAGAACAAACGAAGAGATTATTGTAGGGTACGAAATCACCTCAAAGTTATCCTTTCTGATCAATCTATTCAAGAGTCTGTAGTAAAATAACACGAAGATATTCTTTCCGTTCAATCTATCCTAGAGTTTGTACTAGAATAACACCTTAAGACGCAAATCAACCAAAATCCTAATGTCACCTCAAGTATCCGTGGGTATGATTATACGATATGCATCACATAATCTCATATTCATCTAGTCAACCAACACAAAGAACTTCAAAGAGTGCCCCAAAGTTTCTACCGGAGAGTTAAGACGAAAACGTGTGCCAACCCCTATGCATAAGTTCACGAGGTCATGGAACTCGCAAGTTGATCACCAAAACATACATCAAGTGGATCACATGATATCCCATTGTCACCACAGATAAGCACATGCAATACATACATCAAGTGTTCTCAAATCCTTAAAGACTCAATCCGATAAGATAACTTCAAAGGGAAAACTCAATCCATCACAAGAGAGTAGATGGCGAGAAACATCATAAGATCCA
>NC_057809.1:498611152-498638083 GCF_018294505.1 Triticum aestivum | reverse complement strand
CTCCATCCCACTCCGCAAGGACAACGAGGTGCAGGTCGACTGCCACCTTCTCTTTCGGAGCTTCTCCACAAATACAACGCGCGCTCCATCCCACTCCGCAAGGACGACGAGGTGCAGGTTGACTGCCACCTTCTCTTTGGGAGCTTCGCCACAAATACAACGTGCGCTCCATCCCACTCCGCAAGGACGACGAGGTGCAGGTCGACTGCCGCCTTCTCCTTGGGAGCTTCGCCACAAATACAACATGCGCTCCATCGCCGACCCGCAAGGACGACGAGGTGTAGGTCGACTGCTACCTTCTCCTTCAGCGTTGTGCCACAAATACAAAAGTTGTCTCGAGTAAAGAATGATTTCCACTCGACGGGGGATTCATGAAGATATTCAACGATAAACCAAGTTCAGATAAATCCTAAAGGTTCCGGACCACAGATCGAAGTGCTCGGACATTCAGCCCGAAAGAGTTTAACGGTTACAAAAACCACTCAGCATTCCGAGGCAAATTTAAGGTGAGGCATAAAAGTTTGTTCACTCCGCGGGAGGAGGACTGGCGGGCTCGACGAACTCGTCTAGGTCGACGCCGTCGGCGATCCGAGTGGCTGCAGCGATGAAAGTCTCCATAAAAGATCGGAAGGCATGCTTCTGGGTGTTGGCAACCTTGATCGCTGCCAGCTTATCTTGTCGCACCTCCTCGCAATGGAGACGAACCAAAGACAAAGCCACATCAGCACCACACCGGGCAGAAGATTTCTTCCACTCCTGCACTCGGTCAGGGATCTCGTTAAGTCGAGTCATCAGTGACTCAAGGTCATTCTGGAACGTGGCCTCTGGCCAAAGTGCCGGGTCGATCCGTGACGTGGCGACCTTCAGTCGAGCCAAGTAGTCCACAACACCGTCGATGCGGGATTCCAGTCGGAGCAGATTCATGGCAGTTTCATCCTTCACAGGAGAATTGATTGGGTCCAAACCTGGCTCAATCTGTCCAGTCTCCTCCTCGAAGTTCTGGCAAAACTCTGCATTCACGATCCAAGGATAAGTCAATTTTCGTACGCTGAGTCGACGAAAAAATCATTCGGAACAAAATGTGTACCTTCAAGCTTGATGAATAACTTCTTGGCAAGGCTCCTTAGATAGCTCTCCAGATCGTCCCTCCTGCGAGTGATGCCTTCCATCTTCTCGTACAGGTTGAGATTGTCCTTCTTCAAGCGCGTGCACTCCTTTTTGGCTTCGTTCAGAGCAGATTTCATCTTGGTATTCTCTTCTTCCAACTGGCCGACCAAAGCCAGTTTCTGTTCAGCCAGAGCGGTCCTGTCGTCAGCTTCCTTTCGAGCAGCAGCCAAATCCTGATCCTTCTTCGCCAGAGCTTCTCTCAATTTTTCTACAAAGAAATGATGCTTGATTCAGAAAGAGCAGAAGGGTACTCAAGCCTAAGACAAACCAGTCGACAAACTCGTCTTACCATTGGCGCCGTCCTTGGCCTTTTGCAGCTCTGTCTTGGCCAGCTCCAAGTCAAGGTTCAGTTGGATCTGTTGTTTCTCCAAGTCAGCAAAGCGAGCTCCAAGATCACTAGATTTCTGCAATCAAAGAGGAGAAGTTATTTTACAGCGAAACACGACAAAGACAATAAGTACTAAGACTACGGTCGACTGCCCGCAGTCCACCATAGTCTCGGGGACTACACCCAGTGGGTGCACTTTGCGTGCCCCCACTGGCTCTGATCCCACTCGACCGGCCCGCCGGAGTCGAGTGCAGCAAAAAAAAAGAGAACTCAGACCACAGTCCACTGCCAGCAGTCGACCGCGGTCTCGGGGACTACACCCAGTGGGTGCACTTGGCGTGCCCCCACCGGTTCTGATCCCACTCGACCAGACCGAGTGGAAGAGACAAACTACCAGTTCGGTTTACACTCGATAAAATAAAAAGACTACAGTTGACTTCCAGCAGTCCACTGTAGTCTCGGGGACTACACCCAGTGGGTGCACTCAGCGTGCCCCCACTAGTTCAAAAATTCAATCGACACACCCAGTGGGTGTACAGATGCAAAGATTTTTAGAAAGAGTCTTCAGATAGCATATCCCAACAGAACAAGCGGTGACCAACTAACCTGAACGTTGCTTTGGAGAGCCGAGTTGGCGTCGTAGGCGGCCTGACTGGCGTCCCGCACCATCTTCATCTTCTCCATCATGATGCCCGCCTGGCGTATAGCTTCCTTGGCAGCATCCACTTCGTCCTCTGGGACATGATGGGTCGCAAAAACTGAAGGTGGATCGACAGGGGCCTGAGCAGTCGACGAAGAAGGCAAGGCACTCGACAGTGGCACGACGAAGGTAACAGAACCCCGATTGGCGTCGCCGGTGTCCTGAACGACTGGTTCCGCTCTCGGCGTCGACTGTGGCACCTTGCTTGCAGGAGCTTGCCTATTCTTCCTCGTCAAAGGCCTCTCGGGCTCTTCATCATCATCGGGGAGGTCAATAATGTTGGGAGTGTGCAAAGTTCAATCGCCAAAATCACATCACCCAATGGTGCACATTGCAGTTGAGTCGACAAAATCAAGACAAAATGGCAGAAATCATACCCAGATTGGAAGTGACCACATCCTCCATTACCTCATCCTCGTCCCTGTAAGCTGAGGTCCCGGAAGTAGCAGCACTGCCAGTTCCAAAGTTCGTCTGGTTAAAACAAGAAAAACAAATAGTGCGGGGCGTCGAGTGAATACAAAGGGAGACACTCACACGGAAGCGACGGGGATGTCAATCTTAATCTTCGGCAATGCCTTCCGAGTCTTCGGCTCTGCAACTTTGGGATGCTTTGGCACTTTTTCGGTCGGGTTGGTGAAGAGATCCGAGGACGCTTTGAAGACTGACCAGCCTGAGCAGTCGCCTTTTCACAGGCACTCGATCGTTCTTGGTCAAGCTTGGATCGCCTCTCCCTGCGAGGAGGCGACTCGACTTCTTCTTTGTCACTTGAGTCATCGCTTTCTCTGTCCCCTTCACGGTCAGAAGTCCATTCGCCACTATCGCTGCCGCTCGCCTCGCCTTCCAGATCTTGCTCTTGCTCTCCGTTGGGCATTGAATACATTTTGATAAGGGCCTGAAAGAAAGCAGGAAGAATAAAGTCAATCGACGTGGTATAGACGGCTGCACGAGTGAATTCAGATTACAATCAAAAGCTCGGAATTGGACCTTCTCTGGTACATGGGACTGGTCGAATGGAGGAACTCTCCTGGCTCCCCTGGGGTTGTCCTTGTTTCCGGTCATGCCCGACAGCCACTTCTTCAATGTGTCGTCGTCGACCTCCTCTGGGTGAATCCGAGTGGAGTCATCAAGACCCGAATACATCCACATCGGATGGTCTCGAGCTTGAAGAGGCTGGATGCGCCGCTGAAGGAAGACTTCCAAGAGATCCATATCGGTGACTCCGTCATGGATAAGCTGGACCACTCGCTCGACCAGCACCCTCACCTGCGCCTTCTCCTCCGGGAGCACCTTCAAAGAGGAGGGTTTCCTCACTCGGTCCATGGTAAAAGGAGGGAGGCCGGTCGACTGCCCTGGCGTTGACTGGTCTTTGCAGTAAAACCAGGTCGACTGCCATCCGCGAATCGAGTCGGGAAGAATCATGGTCGGAAAGGAACTTTTCCCTCTCATCTGAACACCAAGACCCCCGCACATCTGAATCACTTGAGTTCTCTCGTCACTCGGATTGGCCTTTTTCACCGTCTGAGAGCAACAAGTGAAAATGTGCTTGAAAAGACCCCAATGAGGCCGGCAACCCAGGAAATTCTCGCACAAAGAAATGAAAGCGGCGAGATAAACGATTGTGTTGGGAGTGAAGTGGTGGAGTTGCGCCCCGAAGAAGTTCAGAAATCCCCGAAAGAAAGGGTGAGGAAGCAAAGAAAATCCACAGTCGACGTGGGTGGCGAGGAGAACGCGCTCACCCTCCCGAGGTTGCGGCTCGGATTCCTTCCCTGGAAGCCGCGCCGATTCATGGGGGATCAGCCCTCCTTTGGCTAGGTCGTCGAGATCTTCTTGGGTGATCATCGAGCGGATCCAGTCCCGCTGGATCCAGCCCTTCGGCAGGTCGGTCCGCGAGGAAGATCCGCCCCGACTGGTCGCCTTCCCCTTCGCCTTTGCCGTCGCTTTCTTCGCCCGCTCCAGAGCCGCCGTCTTCTCCTTGCCCATCGTCGCCGGCGAGACGCGTACGGAGCGGTAGTGCTGGGGTGAGAGCAAGCGCGACGAGGGAGGCTGAAGAGGAGAAGAGATAATGGGGACGCACTGTTCAAGAGACCCCGGTCCAACGCCTTATATGAGGCCACTTCCGAGTGGCTGACTGGTAGGCCCGGGCGGTCCTGTCAAATCCCGTAACAATCGCGCGCGCGATACGTGGCGAAAAAGGTGGCGCGGGGATCGAGGTGGCTCCGCCCTATCCCATCCGATTACTGCAGCCTTCCCCGTCCCGCGCGCTTCCCAAAATTCGGATCCCGCGAAATCTGCGGGCAGTAGAACAACTTGTCAGACCGAAGATCTCCTCCACACCGTCACTCGGAGCCTCTCAAGTAAAGAAACTCACTCGACAAAAAACTAAGAATGGATCAAGGCGACTGAAAAGGAAGTTGCTGTCATCACTCAGGTTCGTTGATCCGAAACAAGATATGCTCATAGCATGAAAAATGAGTCGGAGAAGTGCTCAACTCCTTCCCCACTCAAACCTCGATCCATTCGGGGGCTAATGATGAAGCTATGTACCTAGGGTAGGGTCATGGACCTGTCCCAACTGCCCTACCCAAGGACATCTGTAGAAGAAATCACCTTTCAATCGACTTGGAGGTGTTCCACTCGACAGACTCGAAGACACTCGACCAAGAAGCAGTCACTCGACCAAGACCAAACCACTCGACGGCCAGGAGACCTAAAGGCACTCCGCACGCTAACAGTCGGTTATTAAGTACCTTTTATGGTCATCATAGCACTTTATTAGGGACGTTACCAGTAACGCTCGACCTTAATGTATTTAAAACCCTGCACAACTGAGGGCCGGAGGGGTCCAGCGAACTCTATATAAGCCACGCCCTCCTCAGTGTAAAGGGTTCGTACCCCTGTAATTCATACACGCATAATCCAGTCGACCGCCTCCGGGCTCCGAGACGTAGGGCTATTACTTCCTCCAAGAAGGGCCTGAACTCGTAAACCTCGTGTGCTTACAACTTCTCCATAGCTAAGATCTTGCCTCTCCATACCTACCCCCCTACATTACTGTCAGGCTTAGAACCACGACATGGGTTACATCGTGTGTCTAGCCCCGCTATATATGAGAGGCCTAGGATACAAGTGTCCTATTAGGACATGACTCCATATCCTATCTAAACACAATGCAACTACAAGTCCAACTGTAACATACCTTGCACACAATATTCGACACAACTTTAACAAACTCCACCTTGGCGAATATTCTCCACCATCTTGAGTTCGTCCATGTGTCAAACTTCCATGTATATTGGATTTGAGCTTATCCCGTGAGTACCGCTGCTACTCAAAGACTCCATATGACCCCACTTGCAACTTGTAGTCCCTTCTTTTCTTGACCACTGTTAATATTCGAGCAAAATTAAGTTCCTTGTTACACTAGTTTGTGCTCCCAACTTCCAAAGCATCAGTCCAACGTCATCACACACTGATCACTGACCTGCTTGAAAGTGAACAACTCACATATTGGGTGTCAAACATAAGAGTTATATGAACTCAACATCACCGCTCCTTTCTTGACCGCCTGTCTGAAACTTGAAGGAATTTCACCGTTGCTTGTAGTCGTTCCGAGTCAAATTCACAGTTGTCTCACTACATGTATGACCACCAGAGCCCTGGCCCGTCTCCATGCCCCGTGCGTGCCGCACGCCTCGCCGCTATTACCGCGTCGAGCCTCCGCTGTCCCGGTCGAGTCTCAAGGGCCGCGAACCCACACCACTCAACTCCCACTGCATAGTACCACCGATCATCACCGACCGATGACGAGTTTCACGCTTCCATCAGACCATTGGGCTCCAGCCCGATTTACGTGCCCCTTGCTTTTTCCCGTTGAATAGGCTTCGACTCTCTGTCGACTTACGTCGTAGCCCCTCAATCATCACCGAGTGAAGTCTTCCAAACTCCAGCTCCACCTTCAACATGACTCCATGGTAGATGATCAGTCCACCCATGCGAGTCATCGACTTCAAGCTCCATGTATACATCACCTTGAATCAATCCCACGCCATAGTCTTTTCGAAGCCACACAAGCCCTCGGGCCTGCTCCACATGTTTCCACGCCCAGAAGTCGGTCACCATCAGCATCACGCTTCTATGTCGTTGTTGCCGATCCCACCACCGCCTTCTGTACCAACCGACTTGCGTCGATCACGTCAGACTGTCTAGTCCGACCCAACCGAACTTGTCCGGCTGCAGGACACACTCGAGGCTCCCAAATCGTTTTCTGTGAATTCTCATCCATCACATGATAATTCCATCTTAGCTGACATGACTTCCTGCAACGCCTTCAAGCATCTCTGTTATGCCAACAAATCTTTCACCTATGTCTGCCGTAACCAAGGTTTTCAGTTCCATGAAATTCTCCACCTCAAACCTGGTACCCGTTGACGCCATGCTTCTTCGTATGGTTGACCCTATGAAAAAATAACCGAGCTCCACCGCAATGCCCCAAGTATACCAGCAAAACGCCTAGCTAGGGGCGTTAAACGATAGCGCTTGTTGGGAGGCAACCCACTTTTATTTGTATTCCATGCTTTTTGTTCCTGTTTAGTAATAAATAATTCATCTAGCCTCTGTTTATATGTGGTTTTATGCTTTTAATTAGTGCTTGTGCCAAGTAGAACCTTTGGGAAGACTTGGGGAAAGTCTTGTTGATCATCCTGTAAGAAAACAGAAACTTTAGCACTCACGAGAATTGCTGCCATTTTTATTTGGAGAGTGATATTTAGTTAATTCTTTTTGAAGATGATTAATGGATAAATTCCTCAGTTCCAGCAATTTATTTTAGAATTTTTGGGGTTCCATAAGTTTGCGTTAGTTACAGATTACTACAGACTGTTCTGTTTTTGACAGATTCTGCTTTCAATGTGTTGTTTGCTTATTTTGATGAATCTATGAGTAGTATCGGAGGGTATGAACCATAGATAAGTTGGAATACAGTAGGTTTAACACCAATATAAATAAAGAATTAGTTCATTACAGTACCTTGAAGTGGTTTTTTGTTTTCTTTCACTCACGGAGCTTACGAGTTTTCTGTTAAGTTTTGTGTTGTGAAGTTTTCAAGTTTTGGGTAAAGATTCGATAGACCATGGAATAAGGAGTGGAAAGAGCCTAAGCTTGGGGATTCCCAAGACACACCCAAGGTAATATTCAAGGACAACCAAGAGCCTAAGCTCGGGGATGCCCCGGAAGGCATCCCCTCTTTCGTCTTCGTTCATCGGTAACTTTACTTGGAGCTATATTTTTATTCGCCACATGATATGTGTTTTGCTTCGAGCGTTAGTTTATTTTCTTTTGTTTTTCTTGCTGTTCAAATAAAGTATCAAGGTATGAAATTATTAAATGGGAGAGTCTTCACATAGTTGCATAATTATTCGACTACTCATTGATCTTCACTTATATCTTTCGTAGTAGTTTGTCATTTGCTCTAGTGCTTCACTTATATCCTTTTAGAGCACGGTGGTGGTTTTATTTTATAGAAATAGATGAAATATTATGATTCACTTATATTATTTTGAGAGTCTTAAATAGCATGGTAATTTGCTTAAATAATCCTAATATGCTAGGGATCTAAGAATAGTAAAAAAACTTTCTTATGAGTGTGTTGAATACTAAGAGAAGTTCCATGCTTGATGATTGTTTTGAGATGTGGAGGTACTAATATCAAAGTCGTGCTAGTTGAGTAGTTGTTAATTTGAGGAATACTTGTGTTGAAGTTTGCAAGTCCTGTAGCATGCATGTATGGTAAACATTGTGTAATAAATTTAAAACATGAGGTGTTATTTGATTGTCCTCCTTATGAGTGGCGGTCGGGGACGAGCGATGGTATTTTCCTAACAATCTATCCCCCTAGGAGCATGCGTGTAGTGCCGAGGTTTTTGATGACTTGTAGATTTTTGCAATAAGTATGTGAGTTCTTTATGACTAATGTTGAGTCCATGGATTATACGCACTCTCACCCTTCCATCCTTGCTAGCCTCTTCGGTACCGTGCATTGCCCTTTCTCACATTGAGAGTTGGTGCAAACTTCGCCGGTGCATCCAAACCCCTGTTGGGGAACGTTGCAGAAAACAAAAAATTTCCTACGGTTTCACCAAGATCCATCTAGGAGTTCATCTAGCAACGAGTGATTGGATTGCATCTACATACCTTTGTAGATCACGCGCGGGAGCGTTCAAAGAACGGGGATGAGGAAGTCATACTCGACGTGATCCAAATCACCGAAGATCCTAGCGCCGAACGGACGGCACCTCCGCGTTTCAACACGCGTACGGTCAGCGTAACGTCTCCTTCTTCTTGATCCAGCAAGGGGGAAGGAGAGGTTGAGGAAGATGGCTCCAACAGCAGCACGACGGCGTGGTGGTGGTGGAGCTGCAGTACTCCGGCAGGGCTTCGCCAAGCTCTATGGAGGAGGAGGAGGTGTTGGAGAGGGAGAGGGAGGCACCAAAGGCGTGAGGTGAGAGGCCCTCCTTCCCCCCACTATATATAGGGAGCCTAGGGGGGCGGCCCTAGGAGATCCAATCTCCTAGGGGGGGCGGCGGCCAAGGGAGGAATCCCTCCTACCCAAGGCACCTAGGAGGTGCCTTCCCCTTTTGGGACTCTTCCTCCTTTTATCCCTAGGCGCATGGGCCTCTTGGGGCTGGTGCCCTTGGCCCATATAGGCCAAGGCGCACCCCCTACAGCCCATGTGCCCCCCCGGGGCAGGTGTCCCCACCCGGTGGACCCCCGGGACCCTTCCGGTGGTCCCGGTACAATACCGGTGACCCCGAAACTTGTCCCGATGGCCGAAATAGCACTTCCTATATATAATTCTTTACCTCCGGACCATTCCGGAACTCCTTGTGACATCTGGGATCTCATCCGGGACTCCGAACAACATTCGGGTTACTGCATATACATATCCCTACAACCCTAGCGTCACCGAACCTTAAGTGTGTAGACCCTACGGGTTCGGGAGACATGTAGACATGACTGAGATCGCTCTCCGGTCAATAACCAACAGCGGGATCTGGATACCCATGTTGGCTCCCACATGCTCCTCGATGATCTCATCGGATGAACCACGATGTCGATGATTCAAGCAACCCCGTATACAATTCCCTTTGCCAATCGGTATGTTACTTGCCCGAGATCCGATCTTCGGTATCCCAATACCTCGTTCAATCTCGTTACCGGCAAGTCACTTTACTCGTACCGTAATGCATGATCCCGTGACCAAACACTTGGTCACTTTGAGCTCATTATGATGATGCATTACCGATTGGGCCCAGTGATACCTCTCCGTCATACGGAGTGACAAATCCCAGTCTTGATCCATGTCAACCCAACAGACACTTTCGGAGATACCCGTAGTATACCTTTATAGTCACCCAGTTACGTTGTGACGTTTGGTACACCCAAAGCACTCCTACGGTATCCGGGAGTTACATGATCTCATGGTCTAAGGAAAGGATACTTGACATTGGAAAACTCTAGCAAACGAACTATACGATCTTGTGCTATGTTTAGGGTTGGTCTTGTCCATCACATCATTCTCCTAATGATGTGATCTCGTTATCAATGACATCCAATGTCCATAGTCAGGAAACCATGACTATTTGTTGATCAATGAGCTAGTCAACTAGAGGCTTACTAGGGACATGTTGGTGTCTATTATTCACACATGTATTACGATTTCCGGATAACACAATTATAGCATGAATAAAGACAATTATCATGAACAAGGAAATATAATAACAATGCTTTTATTATTGCCTCTAGGGCATATTTCCAATAGTCTCCCACTTGCACTAGAGTCAATAATCCAGTTACATTGTGATGAATCGAACACCCATGGAATTCTAGTGTTGATCATGTTTTGCTCTAGGGAGAGGTTTAGTCAACGGATCTGCTACATTAGGTCCGTAAGTACTTTACAAATATCTATGTCTTCATCTTGAACATTTTCATGAATGGAGTTGAAGCGACGCTTGATGTGCCTTGTCTTCTTGTGAAACCTGGGCTCCTTGGCAAGAGCAATAGCTCTAGTGTTGTCACAGAAGAGCTTGATCGGCCCCGACGCATTGGGTATGACTCCTAGGTCGGTGATGAACTCCTTCACCCAAATTGCTTCATGCGCTGCCTCCGAGGCTGCCATATACTCCGCTTCACATGTAGATCCCGCCACGACGCTCTGCTTGCAACTGCACCAGCTTACTGCCCCACCATTCAAAATATACACGTATCCGGTTTGTGACTTAGAGTCATCCAGATCTGTGTCGAAGCTAGCGTCGACGTAACCTTTTACGACGAGCTCTTCGTCACCTCCATAAACGAGAAACATTTCCTTAGTCCTTTTCAGGTACTTCAGGATATTCTTGACCGCTGTCCAGTGTTCCTTGCCGGGATTACTTTGGTACCTTCCTACCAAACTTACGGCAAGGTTTACATCAGGTCTGGTACACAGCATGGCATACATAATAGAACCTATGGCTGAGGCATAGGGGATGACACTCATCTCTTCTATATCTTCTGCCGTGGTCGGACATTGAGCTGAGCTCAATTTCACACCTTGCAACACAGGCAAGAACCCCTTCTTAGACTGATCCATATTGAACTTCTTCAATATCTTATCAAGGTATGTGCTTTGTGAAAGACCTATGAGGCGTCTTGATCTATCTCTATAGATCTTGATGCCTAATGTATATGCAGCTTCTCCAAGGTCCTTCATTGAAAAACTCTTATTCAAGTAGGCCTTAATGCTGTCCAAGAGTTCTATATCATTTCCCATCAAAAGTATGTCATCTACATATAATATGAGAAATGCTACAGAGCTCCCACTCACTTTCTTGTAAACGCAGGCTTCTCCATAAGTCTGTGTAAACCCAAACGCTTTGATCATCTCATCAAAGCGAATGTTCCAACTCCGAGATGCTTGCACCAGCCCATAAATCGAGTGTTGGAGCTTGCACACCTTGTCAGCATACTTAGGATCGACAAAACCTTCCAGCTGCATCATATACAATTCTTCCTTAAGGAAACCATTAAGGAATGTCGTTTTGATGTCCATTTGCCATATCTCATAATCATAGAATGCGGCAAATGCTAACATGATTCGGACGGACTTCAGCTTCGCTACCGGTGAGAAAGTCTCATCGTAGTCAACACCTTGAACTTGTCGATAACCCTTAGCGACAAGCCAAGCTTTATAGATGGTCACATTACCATCCACGTCTGTCTTCTTCTTAAAGATCCATTTATTTTCTATGGCTCGCCGCTCAACGGGCAAGTCAGTCAAAGTCCATACTTCGTTTTCATACATGGATCCTATCTCGGATTTCATGGCTTCTAGCCATTTGTCGGAATTCGGGCCCGCCATCGCTTCTTCATAGTTCGAAGGTTCACCATTGTCTAACAACATGATTTCCAAGACAGGGTTGCCGTACCACTCTGGCGTGGAACGTGTCCTTGTGGACCTTCGAATTTCAGTAGGAGCTTGATCAGAAGTATCTTGATCATCATCATTAACTTCCTCTCTAGTCGGTGTAGGCACCTCAGGAACATTTTCTTGAGTTGTGCCATTTTCCGGTTCAAGAGGTAATACTTCATCAAGTTCTACTTTCCTCCCACTTACTTCTTTCGAGAGAAACTCTTTCTCTAGAAAGGACCCATTCCTGGCAACAAAGATCTTGCCTTCGGATCTGAGGTAGAAGGTATACCCAATAGTTTCTTTAGTGTATCCTATGAAGACGCATTTTTCCTATTTGGGTTCGAGCTTTTCAGGTTGAAGTTTCTTGACATAAGCATCGCATCCCCAAACTTTTAGAAACGACAGCTTAGGTTTCTTCCCAAACCATAATTCATACGGTGTCGTCTCAACGGATTTCGACGGAGCCCTATTTAAAGTAAATGCGGCAGTCTCTAAAGCATAGCCCCAAAAAGATAGCGGTAAATCGGTAAGAGACATCATAGATCGCACCATATCTAATAGAGTGCGATTATGACGTTCGGACACACCATTACGCTGAGGTGTTCCAGGCGGCGTCAGTTGTGAAACTATTCCACATTTTCTTAAGTGTGTGCCAAACTCATGACTCAAGTATTCTCCTCCACGATCTGATCGCAGGAACTTGATTTTCCTGTCACGTTGATTCTCAACCTCACTCTGAAATTCTTTGAACTTTTCAAAGGTCTCAGACTTGTGTTTCATTAAGTAGACATACCCATATCTACTCAAGTCATCGGTGAGGGTGAGAACATAACGATAGCCACCGCGAGCCTCAACACTCATTGGACCGCACACATTAGTATGTATGATTTCCAATAAGTTGGTTGCTCGCTCCATTGTTCCTGAGAACGGAGTCTTGGTCATTTTACCCATGAGGCATGGTTCGCACGTGTCAAATGATTTGTAATCAAGAGACTCTAAAAGTCCATCTGCATGGAGCTTCTTCATGCGTTTGACACCTATGTGACCAAGGCGGCAGTGCCACAAGTATGTGGGACTATCATTATCAATCTTACATCTTTTGGTACTCACACTATGAACATGTGTAGCATTACGCTCGAGATTCATTAAGAATAAACCATTCACCATCGGAGCATGACCATAAAACACATCTCTCATATAAATAGAACAACCATTATTCTCGGATTTAAATGAGTAGCCATCTCGAATTAAACGAGATCCTGATACAATGTTCATGCTCAAACTTGGCACTAAATAACAATTATTGAGGTTCAAAACTAATCCCGTAGGTAAATGTAGAGGTAGCGTGCCGACGGCGATCACATCGACCTTGGAACCATTCCCGACGCGCATCGTCACCTCGTCCTTCGCCAGTCTCCGCTTATTCCGCATCTCCTGCTTTGAGTTACAAATGTGAGCAACTGCACCGGTATCAAATACCCAGGAGCTACTACGAGTACTGTTAAGGTACACATCAATTACATGTATATCACATATACCTTTCGTTTCGCCGGCCTTCTTGTCCGCTAAGTATTTGGGGCAGTTCCGCTTCCAGTGACCACTTTCCTTGCAATAAAAGCACTCAGTCTTGTGCTTGGGTCCATTCTTTGGCTTCTTCCTGGCAGCTTGCTTGCCGGGCGCGGCAACTCCCTTGCCGTCTTTCTTGAAGGTTTTCTTACCCTTGCCTTTCTTGAACTTAGTGGTTTGATTCACCATCAACACTTGATGTTCCTTTTTGACTTCTACCTCTGCTGATTTCAGCATTGCAAATACTTCAGGAATGGTCTTTTCCATCCCCTGCATATTGAAGTTCATCACAAAGCTCTTGTAGCTCGGTGGAAGCGACTGAAGGATTCTGTCAATGACCGCGTCATCCGGGAGATTAACTCCCAGCTGAGTCAAGTGGTTATGCAACCCAGACATAGTGAGTATGTGCTCACCGATAGAACTGTTTTCCTCCATCTTACAGCTGAAGAACTTGTCGGAGACTTCATATCTCTCGACCCGGGCATGAGCTTCGAAAACCATTTTCAGCTCTTCGAACATCTCATATGCTCCATGTCTCTCAAAACGCTTTTGGAGCCCAGGCTCTAAGCTGTAAAGCATGCCGCACTAAACGAGGGAGTAGTCATCGGTACGTGCTTGCCAAGCGTTCATAACGTCTTGTTCTGCAGGGAGAACAGGTGTGTCACCCAGCTTTGCTTGTAGGACATAATCTTTCTTGGCAGCTATGAGGATGATCCTCAGGTTCTGGACCCAGTCCGTATAGTTGCTGCCATCGTCTTTCAGCTTGGTTTTCTCTAGGAACGCGTTGAAGTTGAGGACTACGTTGGCCATTTGATCTACAAGACATATTATTCAATGATAATTAAGTTCATCTAATCAAATTATTCAATGAACTCCCACTTAGATAGACATCCCTCCTGTTAATCTAAGTATAACATGATCCGAGTTAACTAGGCCGTGTCCGATCATCACGTGAGACGGACAAGTCAACATCGGTGAACATCTTCATGTTGATCGTATCTTCTATACGACTCATGTCAGGACCCCGACTCGATGTCACATCGATCTAGCCGGTAACACTTCATATCACTTTGCGGCCTCACGCACGGTATTCCCACGAGTGTCGCCTTACCTTTCCTGGGACCGTTTGCGCCTTTTGGCTCACGTATATGATAGTGTCGCTAGCATCCATATGATAAAGAGTCCGGGCTGACATGACTAGTCGTAAACCCATAGTGGCACAGACTTACAGGGACAGGCATCCATGACCCAGCTTCGAACGTGTCGGTCATCAGCAAGTGGGTCCAGGCTATAGCACTGGGCTAGCAGGACTCCGGTAAACCGGGCTGTAGCGGGCTAACAGGACTCCGGTACTCAAAGCGTGACATTTCCCCGAAGGGACAGACACAGGAACGAAGAAGGACACATGCCGGCCAGCCTAAGTGTTCCAGAGCAGTAGCAAGCTACCATGGCTCAGCGGTAACACTAGGAGACATTTCCCGGTAAGAGAGGCTACTAAAGATAAACAATTAGATAGTCAGATCCCACACATACCAAGCATTTCAATCATACACACAATATGCTCGATATGTGCAAATACAACGAAGCATCACAACATGACTCTACGACACAAGTACTTTATTTAAGGCTCAGAGAGCCATACATAACATACACACAAAGGTACGGGTC
The DNA here is from genome assembly GCF_018294505.1 of Triticum aestivum. Taxonomy (NCBI): domain Eukaryota; kingdom Viridiplantae; phylum Streptophyta; class Magnoliopsida; order Poales; family Poaceae; genus Triticum; species Triticum aestivum. Next base: position 498,623,206 of record NC_057809.1, on the reverse strand, counting down.
TCACGACCCAACATACAAGTCATACAATCATACAAGCCAACAGCGGAAGTAACTTGTCTGAGTACAGACAACTAGTAAAATAAAAGAGGCTTGGAAAGCCTGACTATACTATGTGGTCCATCACAAGCTCAGGGCCACCACCTGGGTCCTTAGCCTACTCGTTGATGTCAACGTCTACATAGAACCCATCAGAAGGGGTTGCAGCGTCTTCTGTAAAAATGTAGATTATAGCAACATGAGTACAAAGGTACTCAGCAAGACTTACATCAGATCCTACATACATGCATAGTATCAAGAAGGGTTGGTGGAGTTATTGCAGCAAGCCAGCTTTGACTCTTGGCTAGACTATCCTACGATACTCCAACTTGAAATAGTTTTGCGCACACGAGTCCACTACTCACCACTTCAATACACTACCGAGGATCCACCTCCGTCTTCCTACGGAAGAGCCATCCTCGGCACTCACACTTATCTTGAGGCTTTTAATAGTTTCCATTTACTTGTCTATGAACTGTATAGGCAACCAAGTAGTCCTTTACCGCGGACGCGGCTATTCGAATAGATCATGATAACCCCGCAGGGGTGTACTTCTTCATACACGCTCTCACCACTTATCGTCGTTTACACGACATGTACTCGGCAACCTTCAAGCGGAAGCCCAACGTGGGTGTCGGCCACGACCTACCTAATCACCTAAGCCTCCAGTCCAGGTTTATAGCCTATTCAGGTTCCATCCGCAGGGAGTCCGGCCGAGGTTTCCCATACGGCCCCGAACGATGTGAACAGGGTTCCCGAGATACCTAACGGGTATTCGGTACACCGTGCCACGTACCTACCGCATCACAGCCCACCCCTACGGTCAGCGCTGTCCACGGCCTCCAGTAGGCTACAAACACCAGAAACTACTTGCAACTCCTGGACGGAGAACTAGGGTGAATAAGAAGTCGAGAGGGTCCATTGGTTTCGGGCCCAATGCATGGTAGTAGCTGATTCTTAAATCACACATACAGATCTCAGTGCTTAAGGTCGGCTTCAATGAAACAACCCACCATGTACTCCTACATGGCCTCTCATCGATACCTTTACCAAATCGTGTTCACCACACCACTCTCATTACCGACATAATCATTTCACTCTAGCCCATCACCCAGATGAACCAGACCTGACACGACTCTAAGCATAGCAGGCATAGCAAGGTAGGAACAACACATACATATGGCTCAAACAACTCCTACACATGCTAGTGGGTTTCATCTAGTTACTGTGGCAATGACAGGTCATGCAGAGGAAATGGGTTCAACTACCATAGCACACAGCAGTTTGAATCGCGTTGTCTTAATGCAGTAAAAGAGAGCAGGAGCGGGAACATGGGATTGTATCGATATGATCAAATGGTTGGTTGCTTGCCTGATGGTTCGTTGCACGGATACGGTTCTTCGTTAGGGTAGTCACGGTACTCCTCGGGGACAGATCCTGTCGCAAAGGATAACGATACACAGGCATCACCAAACAATGTGCAACAATATGATGCATGCATGAAACATGGCAACATGAGTGTATTGGGCTAATGCAACTAAAGCCAGAAGGGTTTGAACAAATTTGAATCAAAGATTCAAATTTCAAATTCAAATATGGCCCTTTAAAGTGCTTTTCCTTGTTCTGATTAAAACATCAATTTAACTTGTTTGATCATGCATGAAAATAGTACAGATGGATAGATTGGATTTTTCTGATCATTTTTCATATATAATTTGTCCAATTTGGAGTTACAGAATAAAAGTTATGAATTTTTGAAGTTTAATTAATATTCTGGAATTTCCTGATTTAATTTAAATCCAGAAATATCATTTACTGCGTCAGCCTGACGTCACAGTGACATCAGCAGGTCAACAGGGCTGGCTCGGGTCAAACCTGACGTGTGGGGTCCACACGTCAGTGACACAGGGGCTAATCCCGTGTTGACCCGGGCTGGTTAGCTTTGACTAAGCCCTGGGGCCCACTTGTCAACGTCAGTAGGTGGTGGGTTAGTGGCTAATTAACTAGGCCACGTCAGCTCGCCGGAGTTCTGGCCGGCGGCGACCATCAGTGCGGCGGCGATAGTGGTTTTGGTCGTTTCGGCCACCAAATGGACCGCGGAGGCCACCGGAGTGAAGCTGAGGACGACCCGCGGCTCTTGGCGGAGTCCGTTGGGGTCGGGGTGGCCGGAGTCGACGGCGGCGAGCTCGGTTGCGGCTGCCGGGGTTCGGTCGTGCACGGGAACGGTGTTGCAGGGCGTTAGGGGGGGTGTTGGAGCGTGCTACGTGCTCCTAGTGAGATGTGGAGCACGATGGTGAGCTCGGTTGGGCGCTACGGCGACCGTGGCCACGACGGCGACATCGCCGGCGGCGTGAAGCTTTCGGCCGCGGTGGGGCTAGGGCCTAGGGGTCGGGAGAGAGCAGGGAAGAAGGGGGAAACGGTGGCGTAGCTCACCGCGGTTGCAGTGGGCGTCGACACGGGCTCGGGGACGCGCTGGAGACGGCGAATTCGTCGGCGACGGTGATCGGAGCCCGAAGAGGGGAACGGCGACGTGGCGGCGATGCAGGGTTTCCGGGGACTCGTGGAGCGGTGGGGAGGAAGAGGGAGTCGAGGCGGAGCTCCTGAGCTAATCGGGGGAGCGAGGGGTGGTCGGAGGCAGTGGCTAAGGCGAACGGCGGCGACGGTGTGCTTCGGCCGTGAGAGGGAGAGAGCGAGAGAGAGGAAGGAGAGAGCCAGGGAGAGTGAGAGAGAGCAGGGGGAGAGGCGTGGCGTCGTCCAGGGCGTCGAGCGAGGAGGGGAGGCCAGGCAAGCAGGCGAGCAGGTGGCGTGGCGCGGTGGCGCGCGCGCGCGCCGGCCACACTCCCCTCCCTCTGTCTGGACGAAGACGACAGAGGAGGGAGGTGGGCTGGGCTGGCTGGGCCAGCCAGCTGGCTGGGCCGCACAGTGGAGGAGCCCAGGTAGGTTTTTCCTCCTTTCTTTCTGTTTTCTGTTTTTATTTAATATATCTGCAACTTTGTTGAATTAAATAAAATACCTAGGCAATTCCAAAAATCACCAAACTACTCCTAGCTCATAGTTGGATTATTTCCAACATGAAACATTTTAGTTTGGAGATATTTGAGCATTTAAATATTTTATATAATTTTAAATGCCCAATTCAAATAGTTATGATTTAATTCAAAAACCCTAGGATGGCCTAGGAAAATGTGCACCACTTTTGCAGAGGTTCTGAACCAAGACAAAAATGATGGGCATTTTAGAAGGGCATTTCAGGTTCATTGAAAATTATTTTAGTAAACCCTAGTTGGTTTCAGAGGGGACTGGGGGTTCTGTCATCCCCATTTCAGGTTTCTGCTGAAAGAGTAAACATGATGCAACACTCTAATGCATGACTAGCTAGGGTGTGACAACTCACCCCCACTCAAAAGAATCTCGTCCCGAGATTTGGGTTCCTCCGGGAAGAAGGCGGGATACTCAAGTCGAAGACGATCCTCCCTTTCCCAAGTTGCTTCATCTTCAGAATGATGCGACCATTGAACTTTGAGGAACTTGATGTTATGACGTCGCGTGGTACGCTCGGCCTGATCGAGGATACGGATGGGGTACTCTCGATATGTAAGATCATCTTGGAGATCAAGCGTTTCGTGGTCCACTTCACGGATAGGATCCGAGAAGCAACGCCTGAGTTGAGAAACGTGGAAGACATCGTGAACTCTGGAGAGGTGCGGAGGTAGTTCCAATTGGTAGGCAACTTCTCCTCGTTTGGCAAGAATGCGAAAAGGTCCAATGTAACGAGGAGCCAATTTGCCTTTGATACCGAAACGATGGGTTCCCTTCAGAGGGGTGACCCGAAGATAAGCCTTCTCGTCAACCTCGAAAGTCATAGCCTTATGTTTTCGGTCGTATTGACTCTTTTGACGGGATTGGGCTGTTTTCAACTTTTCACGAACGATACGAACTTGTTCTTCTGCTTCCTGAATCAAATCCGGGCCAAAGAATTGTCTTTCCCCGGTCTCTGACCAGTTAAGGGGTGTTCGACATCGTCGTCCATAGAGAACTTCAAAAGGGGCTTTACCCAAGCTAGATTGATAGCTGTTGTTGTAAGCGAATTCGGCAAATGGAAGGCACTTCTCCCAGTCCATTCCGAACGAGATAACAGAGGCTCGAAGCATGTCTTCTAGAATTTGGTTGACGCGTTCCACTTGACCACTTGACTGAGGGTGGAAAGCGGTGCTAAAAGAAAGACGAGTTCCCATAGCATTTTGGAAGCTTTCCCAAAATCGAGAGGTGAAAAGACTTCCTCGATCCGAATTGATTTCCAAAGGAACACCATGGAGGGACACTATCCGGGAGATGTATAAGTCTGCCAGTTGACTAGCGGTTATACTCTCACGAACAGGTAAGAAATGAGCTACTTTGGAAAGACGATCGACCACGACGAAAATAGCATTATTCCCTCTTTTGGTTCTGGGAAAACCGGTAATGAAATCCATACCAATTTTATCCCATTTCCATTCAGGAATAGCTAAGGGTTGAAGGGTGCCAGCAAGCCGTTGATGCTCTGCTTTTACACGACGACAGACGTCGCAATTAGCAATATACTGAGCGATTTGTCTCTTCATCCTAGTCCACCAGAACCTCTGGCGTAGGTCCTGATACATCTTAGTACTACCGGGATGAATGGTGAGAGGAGATTCATGAGCTTCCTTAAGGATTAATCGCCTTAAGTTGCGCACCTTGGGAACCACTAGTCGATCCCCGAAGTATACGACTCCTTGATCATTAACGGAGAAACAATTCGCAATTCCTTTCTGAATGTTTCTCTTGATGCGGGAGATTCCCGGATCTACCTTCTGTGCTTTGATAATTTGATCCGTAAGGGTAGGTTTTGCCACCAAGGTGGAGAGAAAACCTTGAGGTACAATGTGAAGGTTAAGCTTCCGAAATTCCTCATGGAGAAGCGGTTGACTTTGTTGTAACATCAGGTTGTTACAATAAGATTTACGACTTAGCGCATCAGCCATGACGTTGGCTTTCCCTGGGGTATAGGTTATTCCTAAGTCGAAGTCTGTGATCAATTCAACCCAACGTCTTTGCCTGAGATTCAAATCCGGTTGGGTGAAAATATACTTCAGACTTTGGTGATCAGTGAATATTTCGCAACGATTACCGAGGAGATAATGTCGCCAGGTCTTAAGTGCATAGACTACGGCTGCAAGCTCTAGATCATGAGTAGGATAATTCTCCTCATGTGGGTGCAATTGCCGTGAGGCGTAAGCAATTACGTGTCGATCTTGCATGAGAATGCAACCTAGTCCTTGTCGCGAGGCATCGCAGTAGATAACAAAGTCCTTGGAGAAGTCTGGCGGTACCAGTACAGGAGCAGAGGTCAGGCGTCTTTTCAGTTCCTGAAAGCTGTGCTCACATTGTGGAGTCCATTCGAACTTTTTATCTTTCTTGAGGAGTTCGGTTAGAGGTTTAGCAACTTTGGAGAAGTTCTCGACAAAGCGACGGCAATAGCTCGCTAAGCCCAGAAAACTCCGAACTTGCTTGACCGATTCGGGTGGAGTCCAGTTAAGGACGGCTTGAACTCGCTCAGGGTTAACAGCAATACCTTTACCAGATATTACATGACCCAGGTAGGTCACTTCTGACAACCAGAATTCACATTTCGAAAATTTGGCATAAAGGCGATGCTCTCGAAGTTTCTTCAACACTAGCCTTAGATGTTCGGCATGTTCTTCCTTGTTCTTGGAGTAGATGAGTATATCATCGAGATAAACTACGACGAATTTGTCCAAATACTCCATGAAGATTGAGTTCATTAACCGAGAAAAGGTGGCTGGAGCGTTGGTTAAACCGAAGGACATGACGGTCTACTCGTATTGGCCATAACGAGTAACAAAGGCCGTTTTAGGAATGTCCCCGTTTCTGATTTTGATTTGATGGTAGCCCAACCTCAAATCCATCTTGGAGAAGACTGAGGATCCAGCGAGCTGATCATACAGATCGTTGATCCTGGGAAGCGGGTATTTGTTCTTGATTGTGACCAAATTGACAGGTCGGTAATCTACAACCATCCGGTCCGTACCATCCTTCTTCTTAACGAATAGGACGGGGCAAGCCCACGGAGATGAACTAGGGCGGATGAAACCCTTTTTCAAGGATTCATCGAGTTGTTTCTTAAGCTCGGCTAGTTCTAGGGGTGCCATCTTATAGGGTCTTCTAGCAATCGGAACGGTTCCGGGGATGAGGTCGATTACGAACTCGACATCCCTGTCAGGTGGAACACCTGGCAATTCCTCTGGAAAGACATCCGGAAAGTCACGGACTACCGGAACGTCCTCAAGGTCTGGTAAAGGGCTGGCGTTAAGAGAATATAATTGTCGCTTGGCTATTCGGGTCAAGACATTAACTATCTTCCCCGAAGGATGGGTGAGTTGAACAGTCCTAGAGAAGCAATCAATTTTGGCTTGATGAGCTGACATCCAGTCCATACCCAAAGTGATATTAATATCTGAAGATTTAAGGGCTATCAAAGATGCGAGAAAAACAAGTCTGTCGACTTGGATTTCATTTCCATGGCTTACTCTAGAAGTTTGCCATTTGGATCCCGGAGTTTGAATTACCATAGAGGATGGCAAGTCACAGAATGCAACGTTATGCAAACGAGCATAATTTTCAGATATAAAAGAATGAGAGGCTCCTGTATCGAAAAGAACAGATGCCGGGTGGCAATTAACAAGAAGCGTACCGAGAACGACGTTGGGGTCCTCTTGAGCTTCTTCGGCAGAGATACAGTTGACATGGCCACGTGAAGCGGTGACCGGTTTAGCATGAAACACTTTTCCTGTCGGCTTGCCACGGCCAACAGCTTTAGCAGATTGATTGGGGTTGGTCTGGGGACACTCACGCATATAGTGACCAGATTCCCCACACTTGAAACAAGTCACGGAACTGGTACGTGGAGGAGCATTATTGGTTGGACCCCCATAGGGCTTAGCTGGAGCAGACTGTTGAGCGGGGCGAGGCGCCTGGAAAGATGGCCTCGGTGTGAACCTGGGTGGCAAGGCGGTGTTGGGTACCCACACGCGGCGCTTCTGAGGACCAGCACCGGATGAGGAACCCATGTCACGTCCATGCTTGCGTGTTGCGTCATAGTCGGTCTGACCAGTTTCAGCACTGATGGCTTTGTTGACAAGTTTCGGAAAAGATGTGCACTCATGCAGACGGAGGTCGCGGCGAAGCTCAGGACTAAGGCCCTTGCGGAACCTTGCTTGCTTCTTGGCGTCAGTAGACACTTCCTCAGTTGCATATCGGGCGAGCTTACCAAACTCTCTGCTATAGGCATCCACAGAAAGTCGGCCTTGGGTGAAATTGCAAAATTCTTCACGCTTACGGTCCATGAGACCCTCCGGAATGTGATGTTCACGGAAAGCCTCGCTGAACCCAGCCCAAGTAGTGACATGGCCCGCTGGGCGCATAGCTCCATAATTCTCCCACCAAAGACTGGCGGGGCCTTCAAGATGATATGCGGCAAAGGTGACCTTGTCAGCCTCCGCTACCAGCGCGGAACGCAGCTTGTGAGAAATACTGCGAAGCCAGTCATCAGCGTCGAGAGGCTCGACGGAGTGGTGGAACGTGGGTGGATGCAATTTGATAAAATCGCTGAGTGACACCACGTTAGCCCTCTGATGGTGTGCTGTATTCTGTTCAATACGCTCCAACAAACGGTTTGTCTCCCGCTTGTTTCTCTCAGCTTCCATCATCACCTCGGCTAGTGAAGGAGGATGAGGCAGATTTTCATTCCTGGCTTCACTGCCTTCGGCCTGCTCTTGGGAAGCAGGATTAGCGCGTGTGTTGACCATCCTAGGTAAACAAGACAATGATTTAGTCAGAATGTTGAGATTCCGACATGGGATACATAATGTAAGAAATAACTCGGAATGCAAGATGATCATCCGTATGACATGGTAGATACAGAAACTGCTTCTTTATTCCATCGTCATACACACCATACAAAGTTTAGTACAAGCCAAGCAAAGTACTAATACGGTGAAAAGAGGATTACATCTCATCGGAGGCATTCCAAGCTCCTATGCATTATTTTTCTACATCTCCGGAAGAGTACAAACTAGTGGTACTACTACTAACTCAGACCGATCCGTAGTAGTCCTCGTAGAAGTCACCTCCATAGCCTGGAAGTTCAACATGATCATCCGGAAACAGACGGTCTCGCGGAGCTTGTGGACCATAGGGGCTAGGATGAGGCCTTGGACCAACAAACGGTGGCCTGCGGGAACCGCGAGGTGGGGTGATGCCTCCTACATCACGCCAAACCATCACGTCTGGTAGAGCAGATCTCACAGGATAGAGATCGCGCATATCTGAATATCCAGCTTGCACCGCCGGTGCGAACCGAGTCAAAGTGGCCCAGTGGTCAGCACGGGTATTGAAGAGCTCTAACCTTAAGGCCCGATTTTCACGGTCCTTATCCCCGAGCATCTCAGCAGTGGTGCGAGTCCGTGAATCCTCCTGAGTGGAGTCAGCATAGATAGCCTGGAGATACCCTTGTGCTCCCGGAAGTGATCCTGGCATATACCGGAAGTCAGAGTCCCGAAATAACCCAGATCTGACTCGCATAATGGTCATCATAGAGTAGGCGGCATCCTGCACAGCCATCTCGATAGTAACCCCGAGTCCATAGGAGCAGTGAAGAGGCTCAGTGGATCCAGGATAAGATGGAAATATCCTGACAGTGCAGAGATACTGGCTTTGATTAAAATCTCGGAATTGCTCTTCGACCGTGTACTCAGGATACCAGCGGTATCCAGCCTCAGTCATTACCCTGACCAACTTAGCAGTATGGTCGGGTACATCTAGGCATCGAGTCAGGCGAACCACTTGATTGAGGTCGCGAGTGGCCATCTGAAAGCACAATTATAATGCAAAGGCATTAGAATTTCTAGCAAAATTTCGGCAGCATAACAGCTGTAAATGCTCAAAAAGGATATTGAGACATTTGACAAAGGATTTCGTACACACTCAACATCATCACATCAAAGTTCTGGAACCATTCTAACAACATAATGTGGTAGTAGAACTGAGCTAGGCTGATAACCATCAAACTTATAAGGTACTACTGATTAGTAACACGTGAACCTGATAGAGAGAACAGATCCTAATTCCTTAACCCCCGGTGGAAGAATGGACTGACTCAGATCAGAAAGTCACAAGGTATAAGGAGTAAAAAGAGCCTTACGTTCCATCCCACAAACAATTCCCCTACATATAACTAAAGAATTTCTAGACTCAACATCGACCAGTTTGGCTTGGAGAACCTACAGGCAGTCCGGCTCTGATGCCAACGCTGTCAGGACCCCGACTCGATGTCACATCGATCTAGCCGGTAACACTTCATATCACTTTGCGGCCTCACGCACGGTATTCCCACGGGTGTCGCCTTACCTTTCCCGGGACCGTTTGCGCCTTTTGGCTCACGTATATGATAGTGTCGCTAGCATCCATATGATAAAGAGTCCGGGCTGACATGACTAGTCGTAAACCCATAGTGGCACAGACTTACAGGGACAGGCATCCATGACCCAGCTTCGAACGTGTCGGTCATCAGCAAGTGGGTCCGGGCTGTAGCACTGGGCTAGCAGGACTCCGGTAAACCGGGCTGTAGCGGGCTAACAGGACTCCGGTACTCAAAGCGTGACATTTCCCCGAAGGGACAGACACAGGAACGAAGAAGGACACATGCCGGCCAGCCTAAGTGTTCCAGAGCAGTAGCAAGCTACCATGGCTCAGCGGTAACACTAGGAGACATTTCCCGGTAAGAGAGGCTACTAAAGATAAACAATTAGATAGTCAGATCCCACACATACCAAGCATTTCAATCATACACACAATATGCTCGATATGTGCAAATACAACGAAGCATCACAACATGACTCTATGACACAAGTACTTTATTTAAGGCTCAGAGAGCCATACATAACATACACACAAAGGTACGGGTCTCACGACCCAACATACAAGTCATACAATCATACAAGCCAACAGCGGAAGTAACTTGTCTGAGTACAGACAACTAGTAAAATAAAAGAGGCTTGGAAAGCCTGACTATACTATGTGGTCCATCACAAGCTCAGGGTCACCACCTGGGTCCTTAGCCTACTCGTTGATGTCAACGTCTACATAGAACCCATCAGAAGGGGTTGCAGCGTCTTCTGTAAAAATGTAGATTATAGCAACATGAGTACAAAGGTACTCAGCAAGACTTACATCAGATCCTACATACATGCATAGTATCAAGAAGGGTTGGTGGAGTTATTGCAGCAAGCCAGCTTTGACTCTTGGCTAGACTATCCTACGATACTCCAACTTGAAATAGTTTTGCGCACACGAGTCCACTACTCACCACTTCAATACACTACCGAGGATCCACCTCCGTCTTCCTACGGAAGAGCCATCCTCGGCACTCACACTTATCTTGAGGCTTTTAGTAGTTTCCATTTACTTGTCTATGAACTGTATAGGCAACCAAGTAGTCCTTTACCACGGACGCGGCTATTCGAATAGATCATGATAACCCTGCAGGGGTGTACTTCTTCATACACGCTCTCACCACTTACCGTCGTTTACACGACATGTACTCGGCAACCTTCAAGCGGAAGCCCAACGTGGGTGTCGGCCACGACCTACCTAACCACCTAAGCCTCCAGTCCAGGTTTATCGCCTATCCAGGTTCCATCCGCAGGGAGTCCGGCCGAGGTTTCCCATACGGCCCCGAATGATGTGAACAGGGTTCCCGAGATACCTAACGGGTATTCGGTACACCCGGCCACGTACCTACCGCATCACAGCCCACCCCTACGGTCAGCGCTGTCCACGGCCTCCAGTAGGCTACAAACACCAGAAACTACTTGCAACTCCTGGACGGAGAACTAGGGTGAATAAGAAGCCGAGAGGGTCCATTGGTTTCGGGCCCAATGCATGGTAGTAGCTGATTCTTAAATCACACATACAGATCTCAGTGCTTAAGGTCGGCTTCAATGAAACAACCCACCATGTACTCCTACATGGCCTCTCATCGATACCTTTACCAAATCGTGTTCACCACACCACTCCCATTACCGACATAATCATTTCACTCTAGCCATCTCCCAGATGAACCAGACCTGACACGACTCTAAGCATAGCAGGCATAGTAAGGTAGGAACAACACATACATATGGCTCAATCAACTCCTACACATGCTAGTGGGTTTCATCTAGTTACTATGGCAATGACAGGTCATGCAGAGGAAATGGGTTCAACTACCGTAGCACACAGCAGTTTGAATCGCGTTGTCTTAATGCAGTAAAAGAGAGCAGGAGCGAGAACATGGGATTGTATCGATATGATCAAGTGGTTGGTTGCTTGCCTGATGGTTCGATGCACTGATATGGTTCTTCGTTAGGGTAATCACGGTATTCCTCGGGGGCAGAACCTGTCGTAAAGGACATCGATACACAAGCATCACCAAGCAATGTGCAACAATATGATGCATGCATGAAACATGGCAATATGAGTGTGTTGGGCTAATGCAACTAAAACCAGAGGGGTTTGAACAAATTTGAATCAGAGATTCAAATTTCAAACTCAAACATGGCCTTTTAAAGTGCTTTTCCTTGTTCTGCTTGAAACATCAATTTAACTTGTTTGATCATGCATGAAAATAGTACAGATGGATAGATTGGATTTTTCTGATCATTTTTCATATATAATTTGTCCAATTTGGAGTTACAGAATAAAAGTTATGAATTTTTGAAGTTTAAATAATATTCTGGAATTTCCTGATTTAATTTAAATCCAGAAATATAATTATTGCGCCAGCATGACGTCAGCATGACGTCAGTGGTCAACTGTGGCTGGCTGAAGTCAAACCTGACGTGTGGGGGCCACACGTCAGTGACAGGGGGGTTAAACAGGTTTAAATTAATCCTAATTAGGGATTAGTGGCGCTGGGGCCCACTGTCAGTGTCAGGGGGG